>NW_006239321.1:146662-185400 GCF_000226075.1 Solanum tuberosum | reverse complement strand
GAGTCCTCTTTCCAACGCCACCGAGTTTTCCCTTTTCCGATCTCGGAGTAAAAAGTTATGCCCAAAATAGTGAAGCACTGTCAGCAAGGACGAGCTTAGACGGGTTTAGTGGAAACTTTTAAATGGGTCCTTATTTCTTTTCCTAAGTTGAGCCCCTTTTATTATATGCCTTTCCTAGCAATTATAAAACCCTTCTAGACCAAATTCTTCCATTTTAAGTCACTCCAATTAGAATTAAAAAGAAACCCAACTCCTCTAAAACATTTCCTTCTCTACAATCCTCCATTTAAGAAGGTCAAGAACTTGGAACTAGGGCTTGGTTTGAAGGATGTTTTCATTAAAAGCCTCGAATTTGCTTATGAAGTGGGTTTAATGCCTATGATTTAATGTTGATGAAATTGTGTTTAGATCGGATTGTATTGTTGATTTATATGGTTTTGTATATCTATTTATGATGAATTGTTGGTATATGGATGAATTGAGGATTATGGCTTTGGTGGATGGTAAGTTGGCTTAATCTCATATTATGGATAAAATTGTTCTTGCTTGGTTTGATCCACTTATGGTGGAGGTGTTTAATTATGGAATGTATTGTGACCATGGCCTTGAAGGCATAGTATGAGAAATTTAAGTGTTACATGACATTTTTATGAATGGACATTCAATGGAGCTAATGTGATCATGTTATGAAAGTAAATGTGTTATTATTGAAAGGATTTTTTCTCAATTTGACACTCATGAATGTTGATGATAGAATATGAAGGATTCTTCAATATAAAGTATACCTTGAATTGGTAGGGCTTATGCATCATTTTCTTGTATAAATGATTATATTGTTGATTGTTGAATCCTCGGATCGGTAGGCTAGTGGCACCCTTCCACACGAGCTTATAATGAACCTTGGAATCGGTAGGCCTATGGCACCTTTCCATGAAGGTTAATGATGAGACTTGAACCGGTAGGCCCATGGCACCCTTTCAAGAGGAGTTAATGAGCTTTCCTAAATGAACCTTGAAACGGTAGGCTTAAAGCACCCTTTCACGTGTTAATGAATGTATTTTGGAGTTGGTAGGCCAATGGCACCTCTCATATGTGATAATGTCAAGATAACGAACTATTCTATGGGAATGTTGGCTAAGCACCGAGTGGATTTGGTTAGATGGAAACTCCCCCAATAGTTAGGCATGAGTTTCAATGATCGTCTACCTTATCCCATAAACTATGTGCCCGCATAGGTAGCTAGTGGATCCATTAAGCTATATACCGGTCTTCCTTAGGCAAGTAGACCACCTCTTTACGGTGTGGGGACTTATGACACCGGATTCCATGACAAGCTCTCATGGTCTATGTCGGTTAAACGCTTACTTCCCATCATGCGAGATTTCATTATGGTTTCTTGATAGGTTCTACAAAGTGTAGGTAGTAGTATGGGATGCTACCTATACATTGCACGAGTAGGCTTGGAGAGGGTCATAGTGAGTTTCTCTAAATCCTAATGTATGTGATACAATTGTGGCCTAAATGAGGTTATTAAAGAATGTTGGCTCTCAAATGCTTAATATGAGATGCATGCTATACTTGGGTTATATTACGAGTTATTTTCCCTTGTCATGTCTTAATTAATGATATACCTCTTATGTATGAATATTGTGCAAAGGTGAAAGAAAGGAATGATAAGTTACCTTAAGTGACCTTAATGTGGTGCCTTAGTATGGATGGTGGTATGGGACGCCATCCATACATTGCACGAGGTATAGCATAAGGGTTTCTTGAGGTGAAGGTCCAAGGTAAAGGTTTTCATGTTGAAATTGTTTAAAGGTAATATTATGACTTACTTGATGTTTATGCTTGTATTGTATGTCTTTTATGCAACTATTCATGGTACTTCAAAAAGTGGCATAATGCATGGTTTCTAACCAAAATGTCCCTTTTAAAGCATGTTTTGCATGGTCATCATACTTAGTACATTTTGTGTACTAACCCATATTCTTCATATTTTTACTATAAGTGTAGGTTCCGGCAAGTGATCCCTCCTAGCTAGTTTGAAGTGTTGGATTGCTTTCCTCCAAGACTTGGTATGTCCTCATGGATTCGAGGATAAGACAAATAAGTTCTTTTGTTCATGTAATAGACTTAATAGACTTCTTTTGATTGTAAAGGGCCGTGTCCCTACTTATGTTTTGTGACTGTGTCTAAGATGACCATGTGAGACTTAGACTTCCGCTGTGTGTTTTTAAAGTTGTTTTAATGAAGTCTAAATGTGTGGATGTAAATAAGTTTTTTTTTATTCCGCACTATTTTCATTATTGAATGCGATGAATGACTATGTGGCTCGTATAAGACCCATTCGGGGTCGAATACGCCATGTTACGACTAGGGGGTACTCTCGGGTCGTGACATATTTATATTTCTATTCTGTTTTTAAAAGTTGTGCAAATATAAACCATGGGAAATTACCTTTTCAAACAACGTTAAATTTGGGTCTAATGTTTGCTTGTATATTACTCATACAGATAAAATATTATACTATTGTCTAAGCATTTACGTAAAGAACTTACAAAATTTTAGATTTTGGTCTAACGTTTTCCCATGAAATTTTGAGTTATTTCGAAGAAGATATATTTATTTACTTTAAAATATAGTATAGATTTTTTAGCAAAATGATTTATACGTAGATTAGAAAGTCAATAAATTAAACTACTAAAAATATAAGTAATAGTAGTACTCCCTCCGTCCCTTTTTAGTTGTCCACTTTAGAAATGGCACACAGATTAAGGCAACAATGATTAGCACAGTGAAGTTACAATTTTACCCTTATGACAACTTTTCATTTCAAAATTACAACCACTTCTTTGAATTCAAGTGAAATAAATTGGAGGGAAATAAGGGTATAATAGGAAAAAATTTGTTGTCCTTTCTTGATTTGTCAAAATGGACAACTAAATAGGGACAACTAAAAAAGGGAAATAGGCAACAATGATTAGCACAGTGAAGTTACAATTTTACCCTTATGACAACTTTTCATTTCAAAATTACAACCACTTCTTTGAATTCAAGTGAAATAAATTGGAGGGAAATAAGGGTATAATAGGAAAAAATTTGTTGTCTTTTCTTGATTTGTCAAAATGGACAAGTAAATAGGGACATCTAAAAAAGGAAATATGGACAAGTAAAAAGGGACGGAGGGAGTAATAATTAGTGATACTTTTATGGGTCTCAAAATATCTATGAAATTAACATCCCCTATCAATGTTGTGTATGTTGAGCAAGTAGATTCAAAATGAGCGTAATCTTAGATAACGTATGTGTTCAATTAAACTCATAGAACTCATGTCGCTCATGTAAAAAAGAAGATAATTAATAATAATTACCATAGATCCAAGAAACATAGGTCCTTGAACATGAATAGAGGCAGATTTAGTTAGTGCAAGAACAGTCTTGTGGATTTGAATTCCAGATAATGGTTGTTCCATTTGGCCAATGTGTTGTTTTCCCGAAGTAATTGAAAAAACATTATTGATTAAACTCAACACAACACATAAAACCCAGAGTATTTGTTTCCTCATTTTTCTCTCTTAGCTCTACTTTGTTTTGTTGTGGAATATAATCCTCATTCTTTGCATTTTATATTGGGGTTTATACTTTGGGGTTGTTTGATTGATTAGTGGGATGGGATACACACGGATATGTCATGAGATTAGCTATCTTCACCTTATTCTTATTGGGTTTGTTTATTCCAAAAAAGGATAAGAAACAAAGTTCTGATTTTAATCTGATAATTTACTAACAACTAAAAGATAAATCAAATAATGAATTAGATATAAAAATAAATAAGAGATTAAGATAGCATATGTTGGCATGGTTCCAACAATCAAGGCCGTCATAACTCCTAGGCCACTGAAATCACCCTAATTATTATTTTTTAAATTACTTATAAATATTATTATTTTTTAAAAAATTATATATATTATGAGTGCTATGATTTCTACTAAAGAAATTGCATATGAGATGAATATAGAACCTGAATTTTCGTAAAAAATAATTTGATGAAAAAATTGATAACGAAAGTCCCTTGAAATTAGAGTTGATTACTTTATATATATATATACTAGATCAAACTATTTTTTCACTTCAAAATAGTTTTGAACTAACTGAATCATATGAAAATATATTTGGTTTCATATTTAGTTGTAAAATAAAGGTTACTAGATGATGAGAATTTAAAAAAAAACATTGTTTTAACCTTGAACTTTCTTTAACACACAATAATTATTCTGATATTGATGGTTTAGATTATTTTTTTTGAATTAAAAGTGTTTAGAGAAATAATAAATAGAAGACAATGATCTAGTGAAAAAATCCAATCAAATAAAAAGACTTGATTCTTTTTTAAATGCACATAATGCTTATAGAATAATATTAATAGTTCATGAAAGGCCAGGGATTTCCTTACATCGCGAACACGAAGGAACCTTCGTGAATGCGAAGAAGGATACCTGGCACCACATATCAACAACTCCAAAAACACAGAGCGGACCCTTGTAACTCGTTCAGAACCCTACAAGAATAAACCAATAATGCAATTTGTGCTAAAACACATTTCAAACCTATTGGAATCGTCAAAATACCAGTCGGAATTGTCTTGACCATATGTTGACCGTGGTCAACTCAAAACTTAAGAGAAGCTTATTAAAATCCAACAAAATGCACTTGAAAACCTTGGGAACTGAAACAACCAACTCCCCCGCCTCCACTAGGCCAAGTGAAACCATCATGACCTTGCTGACACCCAATGTTGACTTTGATAAATTGAAAAACTTCTCCAAAATTCATTGGATCACCTCATAAATCGATTCGCCCCCCCTCCCCTCCACCCCCACCCCACCCTCATCCAATCCACCCACTCCGCAAGTCATAAACACCGAACCAAATCTATGGTAGGGTCAAATGGGGGAAAGAAGTGGAAATCACAAAACGACCCCGAGGATTGTTACAAGTATACAAATCTATGCAAGTTTGTTTTTTTAAGAGGGATAGCTTAATTCCCCTTAAGGGTAAAACTATAGTAATTAGGTTCTCTTAGTATTTTGTTGGGTGATCAAATATTTGAAATCCATTTCTTTGTTAATTCTATCAAACATGAAGGTGTTTGTAAATGTACTTTCTGGAATCTTATCATATATACAAGTTAAATAGAAGGGAAAATGATCTGAAAAATACTTTAACTTTGGCCGAAATTGTTGTTACGATATCAAATTTTATGGAGGATCTTTTACCCCGCAATATTTAATAGTGTATTTTAAAGGTATGTGCCCACGTGGACACATTACTAGTTATAATGATGCAATATTTATGATGTTCACGTGAGTACATTTATACCTTTAAAATACACTATTAAATAGTGCAGGGGTAAAAGGTCTTTTCCAAAGTTCGATATCGTAACAATAATTTCGGTCAACGTTCGGATATATTTCAGACTTTTTTCCCTAGATAGAATATGAAGAAGAAAAAAATCAAACAAAGTTTGCATGTTTGTTACACCCTATCTAAAACAGTGACTAGAACCAACATGCAAATTTCTTTATTTTAAATCAACACCTACTAGTACATCCACTTATTATTAAGAACTTGAAAGTACACTCTTCATTGCTGCATACACTTGATTTTTTAATTAGCCAAAGTGGTTGGTTCACAACCATCATGGACACAAGCTAAAACATCCTTGTAGTCTCTTGAGATTGTAAAAGAGTCATACACTTCACCATCTTTGCTCTTCTTGTACTCAAACAGAAGGGAAGATTGGTCAAATGCTGTGAGTTTCACAAATCCCCAGTCATAATCTTTGAACACACTCCATTTAGTGTTAAGAGTTGTGAATTGTGACAAATGACTTCCTCCTCCACCAACAACAACATGAATCGTTCCGTTCACTACGCCAGAGTAGTGTGATGTCTCATTGTTCACACATTGATTCTGTTCATACAACAAAATGAATGGTTTTCAAATATATATATCTAAGTGAAATAGAAATAAAATGTGTATATATATACCTGGTAAATGGGGCAAACTCTTTCATAGTTATGAACGTGCCCGAAGAATGCCATATCAACCTTATACTTTTGCCAGAGCTTTTGCAAGTGCTCCCTTCCCATGGGCTCTTCAAATGATCCTTCATTAGCATACCATTCATTAGATGAGTAACCAAGAACACGATGAGCAGCGAAAATCAACCAAGGCTGTTTATGTCTATTGGCTGACGCAAAGCATTGCTCGATGAACTTGTATTGTTCAGATCCCTCTCTCCAGTCATGTTCAGTGTCTGCTATACAGAAGTGGAACATCCCATAATCAGCTGCATACCAGAACTTAGCTCTATTTTCTGCGGGAACATAGTATAATGTTTCAGCTGGTACACCACATTCTCCACCCGAGTCTAGACCGTTATATATTCCTCCACTGTTCTCCCAAGTTCTTTCATGATTACCACTGCAGAACAAATTGTGGAGAGTTAGAAGAACACTAACTGTGTCTGTCTGCCACGAAAACGAAAAAACAATATATACATTATCAAAAGCAAACTGTCTATCTATACAATCAAAAATGGCATTTTTGAGTACTATGAACAGACCTTGCAATCATGAAAGGTACTCTCGATGTTATTGGCTCTACTTGCGCAGTAAATTGATCCCATTGTGAGATATATCCGTTTGCATAGGGGAGATCTCCAATAAGGAAAACCGCGTCAATGTTATCAAGGTCCTTAATAAGGGTGTCAGTTGTCACAAGTGAACCTGGCTGATAATCAGCATATTCATTTGAACCATCGCGTTCTTGCTGCAACAACAAAAAAAACAGAATTAAGAGAAATCGACTTCAAATATCACGATTTCAAGAACAGATAGTACTAGTAGATTATATATACCTTCCCCATGTCTCCAAAAATCACGATTCGTTGCAATGACTCTTGTCCTGGAAATGGAGGAGATTTAAATGAATATTGCTTGCTCATAACAACTGAACCATCGCTTAATAAGTGACCCAACTTGTATGTGTACCTGAAAGTTCACAAATATGAGCTAAAACAACGGGTGGAAGTAAAGTAACAAAAATGTAGCATCAGAAAAACTTACTCCACATTTGGCCACAAATCCTTGAGGAAACTTGTATGTATGAATCCAGGATCACGCCATCCCACAGTTCTAGCAGGAGATCCTACAAACGCGCCCATAACATTATTCAGTATGAATTAATGCAAAATCAATACACCTCTGTTCCCTAGTTCTCTGCCTCATACCACACATGCTGTTCCGATGAAATGTGAGTGTCCCTGCTGGGGAGCGTTGTTGTACTTGTCCCTTCCATCCCCATTCGACAAATGGAACAGCTTCATCAATGTTGTAACCACTTGTCCAAGTAACAGTCATCTACGAGAAGAAAGTCATAATTGTTAATTTTGATATAATTGGTACTTCTACCCCATAAAACATGACTATACCAAAAGAAAAACTTACTATATCCCATGACTTCCCGAGAGCAAGACGTGGATAAAGAGGCGCTTTTGGATTGGAAAATGCGACATATTTTGAGACGGATATCAACTTAGGCTGTAAAATACATGAATCTGTTAAGAGTCCATATTCATGTCTCATCAAAGTTACTACTTTATAAAATAATACAAACACATATCAGATAATGCGATAACTGAAGCACATAAAACATCATATAGTAAGCAGAATATGATTACATTTTCCAAACCACCAGAGAAGAAGGCAAATGAGAAATCGCCACGTTGGTTAATTAACTGGAACTTAAGTGAAGTTTTCCCAGTCTTTGTGTACTTGCCATTGCTATAATTTGCAAATTTGAACTGTAATAAGAACAAAGAAAATCAAATAGACCAAGTCCATAATACACATAATAATTAATAACTATATACATAATTTTAATATTTTGCAAATACAAATTGTTAGACATACCTTTAAGGGGGCAGTACAAATAAATGGAGCTCCAGATTCTTTTTCTTTACTGGTTTGTGGAGGACAAATGGATTCACTGCAATTCAACAAATTAAATGTTACATTAACCAAACTATTTAAAACAACATCATTTAGAATATGGAGTCAAAGCAATAAATATCTCATTAATTTATGCTACCTATTTATGTGGCGGAAGGATAATTACTTATTTTCATATTTGATTAGTAAGAAAAAAAATATTATTCCAAAAATATTTAGGTATAATTTTAGCAAATAGTATGACAATTAACATCAAACCCGGACTCAAGTCCCCTATCCTGACCTTGACTTCAACAATGACCCCGACCCCAACAAGGTACCTGGCCCAAATACTAACCTAGACCTACCCTCAGAACTTGATCCTCAACCCGGAACCCGACCCAACTCTAATCTTTGGTGGAAGTCGAGTTGGGTCCTTAATTGGAATTGAGGTCAAGAGTTGGGTTGGGGTTGGGGTCATGAATCAGGGTCTCATGTAGGATTAGGAGTTGGGTCTTGGATACGAGTCAAGTGGTAAGATTGAAAGGAAGCTTTGCAAAATGTTTTGTTTGCTTTAAGTAGGAAAATTATTTTCTTTAAATTGAAGGAAAATAAATTTACTAAAAAATATTTAAATCAATAACCAAAACATATCCGGAGTAAAAGATAAAGTTTGTTAAATATTTAATAATTTTTTAAAAAGTATTTTAGGGTTTATTTTAAACCAACTAAAGAATAAAAAAGTATTTTTTTGTCATTTAAGTGAGGTACAGATATTATAAACGTGATTAGTGTGAAATTATATCATTCTATTATAATTTCACTTTTGGTTATTATTTATAGTTATATAGTACAATTTATATACTAAAATATATTTATAGTTTAATCATAGATAAATAATGTATAGTCAACTAAATTATAAAAATTGTAAAAGAGATTATTTACTTGAAGTTTGCAGGAGAAAAAACTCCAACCCAGTCATCTTGTGAGGGCTCTGCATTCCTTAGGTTTATTGTAACCCATTCAAAATCTTCACCCTATCATATATCAAAAAACTTACATTAAAATATCATTCCAACGAAGAAAAGAAGAACGTTCCGATTAATCGAATCAGTAAATTCTGAATATATAATATGGTTATTAACATAAAAGATTGTTACTTCATTCCTTTAATTATGAAAAAAAAAATCTAGTAAAGTTTCACACTATGATTTAAATATATATATATATATATATATATGGGAAAACGACTTGCCGGCCATCAAATATTTATATTTCAAGGTCAAAATCCGTCTTAAATTAATCCAGTTGTATACATAGGGATATAATAGAAAATATTTCAAAGGCAAAAACAACACATTCAGTTGAACTCACAGAACACGTCTTAATTCTAACATAACATAAAACGTCTTAAATTCAACATAACATAGAAAGAAAAAAAAACTATGAGGCGAAAACAACATAACCTCTTAATTAAATTCAATAATATACATAGGAAGAGGAACAAGAAAAGAAGATTCTGAGGCAAAAAACAACATAACATTCAATTGAACTCACAGAACCCGTCCTAAATCCACCTACGCAGAAAAGAAGAATATGAATATAATATATTTTACCTTGGAGCCAAGAAGAGTAGGTCCATCAACTTTAATGGATGCAGATTTAGATAGAGCAACTACAATATTATGGATTTGAATTCCAGATAATGGATGTTCCATTTGGCCTATGTGCTCATGATGTTCTTGCGCTCCCAAACTAATATATTTTTCTTGAGATGAAACATGAACACTATTAATTAAACTCAACAAAACTAATAACAAGTATAATTTGTTCCTCATTTTCTCTCTTTGCTTAACTACTCCTTTTCTTTTCTTATGGAACACGACATATATAGAATGAAAGAGAGGGTGGAGGGGAGGGCGGGGGGCTATGTAGAAATCTCACGTAAAGTATGGAGAAATTAAGGATTGTATTGATAATTAAAATTGTTAACATACTGCTTATATAGGGAGAAAATTGTAGTCCTAAGTTAACTATACTTAGAGTTCTACTACAGTACATATTACTACTATAATAATAATAATGTAATTATAAATAATCTAATCCTAATTGTAATTTAATCCTAGTCGTAATATAATCTTAATTGGTATAAATAGTCTAATCCTAGGGTCAACTTATATATGTCATATGTGACATTATTTAGATTCCGAGAGTATTGAAATATTATTTATATATGAAAATCACATAAAAAAATATTATAAGTCACAATAATTAACAATTCAAAATATTTAAAAGAAAGACGGATTGAAATCTAGATCAACTTGCCTAAATTAATTAATTTTAAAATGTAGATCAATTTTGTTCATTAAATGATTAGCATTGGCGCGCAGAATAAAATATTGAGTTTAATATAAAGAAACATATATGGGGAAACATATCGTGATTCATGCTCTGTTGCTTGATTGAATCTAGAAATAAATTAATTTTACATTTCACAAAATTTGGGTAATTGTGATGACAATAAAGAAAATATTGTAGAGTTTGGAGGGGAGGGTGGAGGAGAGGGGCGGAGGGCTATGTAGAAATCTCAAAATAAAGAGAAATTAAGAATTGCATTGTTAATTAAAATTGTTAGGTACACTGCTTATATAGGGAGAGAATTGTAGAGTCTTAAGTTAATTATACTTAGAGTCCTACTACAATACATATTACTACTATATTAATAATAATGTAATTATAAATAATCTAATCCTAATTGTACTATAATTCTAATTATAATCTAATTCTAGTCGTAATATAATCTTAATTGATATAAATAGTCTAATCCTAGGGTCAACTTATATATGTCATATGTGACATTATTTAGATTCCGAGAATATTGAAATATTATTTATATATGAAAATCACATAAAAAAATATTATAAGTCACAATAATTAACAATTCAAAATACTTAAAAGATAGACAGGATGGAATCTAGATCAACTTGCCTAAATTAATTAATTTTAAAATGTAGATCAATTTTGTTCATTAAATGATTAGCATGGGCGCGCAGAATATAATATTGAGTTTAATATAAAGAAACATATATGGGGAAACATATCGTGATTCATGCTCTGTTGCTTGTGGGCACACATGTCAATACCATAATTTTTCATTATTTTAAATAATTAATAATCAATAATTAAATAAATAAATATGTCAATAATTAGAATTAAAATGACACATGTCAACACCACAAAAAAAATATAAATAAATAAATTTTAAACAAACTATTTAAAATACAAAAAATTAAAAAAAAATACCAACGGACAAAAAAGTAAAAAATGTTAAAAATAGGTTATTGTAATAGAAAATGAAACAAAGAAAAATAAAATAAAAAACGTGCATCAATCATTTTAAATAAATAAATAGCAAAACTACCCGCACATTAAAAATATCTGTTAAATGAAGATATGCTTTAGTTTTTAAAAATAAAAAAATTATTTTAAATGTGTTTTTTTCAAAATAAGTAACCAACTCACGTAACTATTTTTTTTTAAATGGCAAAATAGTTACTTTTTGAATTTGAATTTAAAATGGTTACCTAAAACTATTCTACCCATTATCTCTATTCTCTATATATACATAAATAAAGTTCATTAAAAAATTAATTGATCTTATTCTTCTTCAAATGTGTAGTATTATTTGTTGAATTGTTTCCATTCTTCTTATCTTCATCTTTTTATGGAGCGAATAGGTAGATTATTTGTCGGCTAGCTGGAAAAAAAAGTTCGAATATACTTGCAAATAACAAAAGTGAAAGTCCAAGAGGAAGAAGAACAATATTTATCAAAATGAAAATCTTCTGCAAATGATGATATTGTTAGATCTATAATGTCTTTTTGCGATTTTTTTTTGGTTCATTTCATTTAATTTGATTTGTTTGTCGTATATTGTACTTAAATTCTTTAGGTCGAATGAGTTTTCTATGTTCTTTTTTTATTTACATTTGTAATCTTTGATGATCTTTACTGTGATTAATATTATTTTTTTACGATTGTGCTCTTTTTTATTTCATTTAAGTGAAGTTATTCTAATACTTTTTATGTTATCATTTTCTGTTAATTTTTTCTATTCAATCATTTATATTTACATGTTTTTATATTATAAATGTTCTAAGTGGGATGGATGCATCAACTTTTCCTAGTCCTAAGTTACACAAGCATAGACCACAAGAACTACAAGAAAAGCAGGATACAGAGGAGGAAGAGGGTATGGCTGCTAACATAAATGTTATTGGGAGAGAAGGGGATTTATCCCCTAGGCAAATAGAGTTACTAAAGGGAAGATATGGTGCAACTAGGAACAATACTTTAGACATGACTTATGTCAACACAAAAAGCAGAAAGGTCAGGCTCACATATCTTGATCAATGATTGGTAAAATTCTGTTTTGGAATATTAGGTCAGTAAAATCTCAAAATTCTTTTAAAAGATTATTGAACCTAAATAACAAACATCATTACTCATACATTGCTTTACTAGAACCTTTTCAAAGTCCATCAGAGTTGGAAAAGTACAGGAGAAGGCTTGGGAAAAAGCATGCCAAAGTTAACTGTTCTTCTAAGATTTGGTTGTTCTGGGATGAGGATTGGGAAGAGCAAGATTGTGTTGACACAGTGCAACAAATTACTATCTCCATAAAACATAGAGATAGCAATGCTTATATCAAAGTTACAGCAGTTTATGCAAGATGTAGTGCCCTGGAAAGATTGGAATTGTGGGAGGACCTTGAGGGGATTGCTTACAATACACAGGTTCCTTGGATGGTAGGGGGAGACTTTAATACTATAACAGATGAATCAGAGAAGCTGGGAGGTCTGCCAGTCTCACAACTTGAAGTGGAAGATTTTGTTCAATGTATTAATGTTTGTGCATTGAATGAAATAAAATTCTCAGGAAGCAGATACACTTGGTGGAATGGTAGGATAGAGTCTGACTGTATTTTCAAAAGGCTAGACAGAGTCTTTGGGAATAATGAGTTCATGAATGAGTTACAAAATACAGAAGTACAACATTTGATCAGAGAAGGTTCAGATCATGCCCCTCTACATGTTACTTGTAGCACTTCACATGAGCATTTGTTCAAGCCTTTCAGGTTCCTTAACTTTTGGACAAAACATCACAGCTTTCTTCAAACTGTGGAAGAAATATGGCAGGTAGAGGCAACAAGCTCCCCCTTCACAGTGCTACAGACCAAGTTGAAAAGAGTAAAATCAGCTTTGGTCCAGTGGAGCAAGACCACATTTGGAAATATTTTCCAACAGGTTGCAACACTGGAAGACTTAGTCAAGACCAAAGAAATTCAGTTGGAAATCAACCCATCAGGAGAAAATAGAACTGCACTGAAGATGGCTGAAGCAAAATTAAAGAGATATTTGCACATTGAGGAAGAGTATTGGAAGCAGAAGGCAGGTATGAAATGGTTTCAAGAAGGTGACAGAAACACTAAGTTCTTTCATGCTTATGTGAAGGGTAGAAGAAGAAGGTTGCAAATCTCAAAGATAAAGACTAGACAAGGGGATATTATTACCAGCACACAGAATATTGGGGAAGAGGCAGTGAATGTGTTCAAGGAACAATTCATGGAGACCAATGCACCATCAGATTACTCTATGCTGGACTGTATTCTAAAACTGATTACAGATGAACAGAATGAAAAGATGGGGAATGTACCTACAGAGGAGGAAATTAAAGAAGTGGTTTTTGCTTTAAATGGAGATAGTGCAAGTGGTCCAGATGGATTTTTAGGGCAATTTTTCCAAAGCTGTTGGGATATTGTTAAAAGGGACATTGTCAACATGGTTAAAGCTTTTTTCTGTGGTCAGGAGCTCCCAAGGTATATAACTCATACTAACCTAGTCCTTATCCCTAAAAAGGAGGTGGTTGATAATTTTGGCGATTTGAGGCCTATTAGCCTTAGCACATTCATTAACAAAATCATATCAAGACTGCTGCATGAAAGGTTAGTGAAAGTGCTTCCTAACATTATCTCTCAGAATCAAGCAGGATTTGTGAAAGGGAGGAGCATTGTTGAGAATGTTCTCCTAGCACAGGAAATCATAAGAGATATCAATAGAAGAAATAAGCTTCACAATGTGGTGGTGAAATTGGACATGGCTAAGGCATATGACAGAGTGTCATGGATCTTCCTCACTAAGGTGCTTAGAAAATTTGGATTTTCAGAAAGGATTATTGACATGGTGGTAAGGTTATTAACAAACAATTGGTACTCAGTGATTGTGAATGGCCAGTCATTTGGATTCTTCCAATCCTCAAGAGGTTTGAAACAAGGGGACCCACTTTCTCCAACTCTGTTCATCATAACAGCAGAGGTATTGGCCAGGAGTCTCAACCAGCTTTACAAGGATCAGAAGTACAAAGGTTTTGGTTTACCAAAGTGGAGCCAAGAGACCAATCACTTGAGTTATGCTGATGATACTATACTGTTCTGTTCAGGTCAGTCATACTCAATGAAGAAAATGATGAAGGTATTGATTGATTATGAAAAGGTGTCTGGACAAATGGTAAATTTAGACAAGAGTCTGATCTATATGCATGAAAAGGTACCACTTGGAGTATGTAATCAAATAAAAAGAATTACAGGAATAAAACAAGGTTCATTTCCTTTCAGTTATCTTGGCTGCCCCATTTTCTATGGGAGGAAGAAAAATGCCCACTTTGAGATGCTGATCAAGAAGGTGATAAAGAGATTAAGTTCCTGGCAGAACAGGTTACTCTCTTTTGGGGGAAGGTATGTCCTAATAGCTCATGTTTTCAGTCAATGCATATATATGTTCTTTCGGCTATGAATCCACCAGATGGTGTAATCAAACAGCTACATAGAATCTTTGCAAAAAAATTTTGGGCTAATACAGCTGGAGCTAAGAACAAGCACTGGGTTGCATGGGACAATATGTGCTACCCCAAAAAGGAAGGAGGATTGGGATTGAGGTCATTACATGATGTTTCAAAAGCTCTTTTTGCTAAACTGTGGTGGAAGTTTAGAACTTCTACTGACTCTTTGTGGGCTTCATTTATGTGGAACAAATATTGTAAGAAACTACATCCAATTATTGCTCAGGGATATGGGGCCTCCCATGTTTGGAGGAAAATGATAGCAATAAGGGAAGAAGTGGAGCATGAAATATGGTGGCAGATTAAGGCTGGTAACTCTAGTTTCTGGTTTGATAATTAGACTAAACAAGGTGTTTTATATCATATAGAGGAAAATGAAATTAGCAGAAAAGGTGAAAGAGATTAGGGAAATTATGCAGCTGGTCAGTGCAACAATCACACATATTTTCAGAGAAGGTAATGGTTTGGCCAACTCTTTGGCTAACATAGCCATGGAATCACAATCTGAGCATCAATATCTCAGGTTCCAGGAGTTGCCACTGAAGGAAAGAAGGATCCTAAATGTAGAAAAAGCACAAATCCCAACACTCAGAATAAGGACTCGTAAAATCATTCCTCAATGAGCAACAACCAGGCCATAACAGACAAGAGAATCAGGAGCAACACAAAATCTAGCAGATTCCAAAAAAAACACAGACTCACTGATATGCAAAGGAATATATATATAAGATTATTCTTTATTTACATCATACCAGCTAAACTAGAAATAATAGCAAAGGAGAATACAAGACAACTGCAAGCTACATGGATCAAGAGAAGACAACAAGCATACATGAAGCAAGATTCATATCAGCGAAAATGGGGCAGAGTTTTAACTCATTTAAGGCGAAGATTACACCTCTGCGAAGCTCCATCACAGATCAGCCTCTTCCTTGGAGCACTGCCCAGCACACCTGGAAAAGAAAATAACCACAAGGAAAAATCGATAAGCTCCACAATCGACCAAGATAGAAGGTCAAAAATGCAAAAATGAAGGCACAACGGAAGGGAGAAAGAAATGCTCAAAGTAGGAGCGGGTACGGGAGGCGATAATTCAGACAAGGCGACGGAGGATATGGCTATTGTCCATTCACTTTCCAAACGTGGAAATGCCCTAGAACCTGATATTTGTTGGGTCAGATCTTTTTTATGTTGTTTTGGTATTTTTTATTTGGGCCAAAGTCCTTGTACAGAATGTTGGTTTCTGAAAGTTAAATAAAAAGGCCAGCAGGCCACAAAAATTTGATTTAAAAAAAAATAATATTTGAATCGAATAATTTTTTAATTTTATTATTTTTGTTAATTTTTATTCCATCATATAACATGTGTTTAATATTGAATTATTATGGATGTATTCTTCTTCAAATGTGTAACGTTGTCTGTTAAATTATTTCTATTCTTTTTATTTGGTGAATAGGTAAATTATTTGATGGCTAGCCGAATAAAATTTGAATATATTTGCGAATAAAATAGTAGAAGTTCAAGAAAAGAAGAACAATATTTATCAAAGTGAAAATCATCTGCAAATGATGATATTGTTAGATCTATAATGTCTTATTGTTATTTTTTTTCAATTTATTTCATTCAGTTTGATTTGTTTTTGTCATATTTTGTACATAAATTCTTTAAATCAAATGATTGAACCATGAATCTATTCTTCTTCAAATGTGTAATGTTGTTTGTTAAAATTAGTTTCATTCTTCTTATCTTCATTTTTTTATGGGGTTGAATAGATAGATTATTTGATGGCTAGCCGAAGAAAATTTGAATATATTTGCAAATAAAAAGTGAAAGTCCAAGAAAAAGAAGAACAATATTTATCAAACTGAAAATCCTCTCCAAATAATGATATTGATAAGTATAATGTCTTATTGTGACTTTTTAGTTTATTTCATTCAATTTGATTTGTTTTTTGTGATATTATGTACTTAAATTCTTTAAATCAAATGAGTTTTATATTTTTATTTATTTACATTTGTAATCTTTGATATTTTTACGGTGATAAATATTTTTTTTAAATTGTACGTTATTTTTTAAATTTAATTTTAGTGAAGTTATTCTAATATTTTATTTTATTTTCATTTTCTGTTAATTTTTACTCAATCATTTACACTAACATGTTTTTTATTGTTGGATTATTGGTAATATATTCACATTTTTAAAATGCTAACTACGTGCAATTGAATATCTTAAGTGCTATGGAATTATTAATATAATGTATCGATAAAATGTAGAATATCATGATTTATGCATATTATTCCACTAACTTATAGCTTTTTTAGTAATATACTTGTGAGTGATAAAATAAACAAAAATTTGTTCATTTGTTCAGTTAAATTTTATTTAAAATATAATTTTTTAAAATTGTTACTATACTTAAAATAAATGGTTTGTCTTTGAAATTTAGAACCTGCAAACCTATAGAAGATACAACTATTCTAAAAATTAAATGTACAAAAAAAGACTTCTTATATTACAAGATATCAGGGAATTTGAAATTATTTTGTCAATACTGAAATAAATAATAGGTCAATTAGTTAATTAGAAATTACCATTTAATTAATAAGAGAATATGCACCATTGTATATGAGATCGAGACAAATAGAAACGTGTTTCAAAATATTAGATCAAAGCGAATTCAAAATTAAGATTATTATTTTTATAACGTGGAATTCAGACATTTTAAAAAAAATATAGAATTTATATAAATTTTAAAATAGTTAATTAGGAATTATAAAATTATTTTTAAAATGATAAGTTAGTTATTTTAAAATTATAAAAATATTTGTAATTTTTTAAAAATTGCGACTAACTAATTAAAAGTTTAAATTTTGAATTTAATATTTATAGTTTTTTGAAGATAGTTACATTTTTCTGACTTTATCATAATTGTAAGATAATTATATAACTAGAAGGTACTCTCTAATAGTGCATGTAATTATTTTGTTTGTTCAATTAATATTTTTATGTGTACGTAACCTCAATTTTTATCTCAATTATGTAGAAACTTTAATAGTAATCAAAATTAATTTCAATCATTATTATTAATAGAACATTAGAAGAATTATTACTAAAGGTATTTATGTTAATAAAAAATTAAATTGTTGTATGTATTATTGATATATGACTAAAGAAAATAACACGGGGAAGAAAATAGTAAGTAAACATTATATGTTGTATTGAAATATATTTAAGTTAATAAAAACAAAAATTGGTGTAAGTATTATTTTTTATGATTAAACAAAAATAACAATTTGAAGAAAATAATAAATAAAGATTACACGTTGTATTAAAATAATAAGTACTAAAAATTATGATAAATTTTATAATAGTCATAAAAGGAATTTACGCAATAATCTATCTATATATAATAGGAGAAGAAAAAGTGACACATGTCAGCACCACAAAAATTCTCCATTTTTTAGTCTTAAAAATTAAAATTTTAAAAATAATTTTAATCTGCCTTAGTTATTAAATTTAAATTGTAAAATTTGAAAAAATCAATAGATATTTTTAACGATTTTTTAAAAAAATTAGAAGTTACCACAATTAATATAACTCTTTCCTATTCTTTTTATTTTTTATTTTTTATTTTAAAAAACGGATTAAATTTAAATTTTAAAATTTGAAAAAATCAATAGATATTTTAAACGATTTTTAAAAAAAAATTAGAAAGTTACCACAATTAATATAACTCTTTTCTATTCTTAAAAATATCTCCTATTTTTAATTTAAAATTGGAATTTCAAAACACAAGTAACTAACTTTATCCCTATAAAAATAAGCACGACATCTTCCAAAAAAAAAAAACTACTGCCCACAATTCTATCAACCCACTTTTTTATAAAAATCTATTATTTACAAAACTATTCTCTTTTATGATAAGGTTGCTGACTTGAGTTTACGTGATTTATTGGTGATGTAACTGAGCAGTGTCATTCATATCAGTTTGATACAAAGGTAAATTTTGTTAGTGAAAATAGTGATGTAGTTTGATTTCTTCATTTTTTTTTTATATAATTGCATGTAATTGTAGTTATTTTTTGAATTATGAATACGAAGGTGAACAATGATGAAAAAATTGTAAGAAGTGTTTTAGGATAAATTTCATGAAGCAGTTTAACGATTTTTTTTTTAAGTAAACTGGTTATCTTTTACTCACTTTGAATTTATTTGGACAATTTCACTTTGTTTTTGTTGATTTTCGACATGATTGTCTAGGATGAACAAAATGTTAGAAAAACATGAAGTTAATTTAGTTATTTATGTTGTTTGCTATTCCAACGTTTTACCTTAATGGTGATAGTTGAGAAGAAATTCTATTTGAAAGTCCTACTTTTTTTAAAAAAAGAAATTGATATTGATAATTACATGTAATAGGATTAAACAATAAAAATTTATTTTATTTTTTTAAAAAAAAATTAATAGTTTTAAAAGTTACTTAAATTAACTTTTATTATAAGAATTCTATTACTTTATAACTTAAAAAAAATAGAAATAGAAAAAAGAAAAATACAAAAACAACGTTCTGTATAAAGGCATTTTAAATAATTAAATAAGAAAATAGGAGAACTGCCCACTAATTAAAAAAACTATTAAATTAAGATATAATTTATTAACTTTTTCTTTGAGGTTTTCTTCGAAATTCAAATTCATACAATTATTAATCAAAATGATTATATTTAATTTACTCCTCCTTTATAGCAAAGAAAATTGCAGATTGTTGACACTAATTTTTAAAACTTAGAAATAAATTTTAACTAACATATTTTTTGAGGACTCTATTTTTGTGAAAAACTATCAAATTTTTTAATTAAATAGTTAGACTAACTTTCCACACTATTTTTTATAGCAAAAAAAATATCCAAATTATTTAAGCACTTAGGAATTTGTTTTGCGGAAAGTTTGAGCAGTATAGGACTCTATTTGCGGGGAATGAATACATTTAAATAACAAAAAATAAAATAACTTTCCATAGCTACTCATTCTTTATAGCAAAAATAAAACATAATTGTTTAGGACTCTTTTTTGGTGAGAAGTTATCAAGTTTTTCAAAGTAAATATTTAAACTAAATGATATGTTAATTAATAACATAATTGGAATTTCAGATTATGTGAACACGATTAAATATGAAAATTGGGTGATTAAATTTAAATTAACTATACACTAAATATATATTCATGTTGAAGGAGATCTGTAAAAATAAGTAAATATTAAAAATCGTAAGTAAAACTGAATTTAAGAATATGTCACACTACATTTTTAAGATAATGCTCCATAAAATTAGGATAAAAAGAATATTTGAAAAAGAAAATTGAAAAAAACTATATTTAAGAATTTAGTAATAAATATGTAATTATTTAAACATGATTCTGTTCTCCCATTTTTCTTTGCATGATCTCTCATGTACATTAACCAACAAACCGTTTGAAACATTCAAATAGGGATGGGTTGTCTCTATAAAATATTGTCACACACTTAACTTCTTTAAGAAACACGGTGATCATGCGCAGGAAACAACTTGGCTATATGAAGTGATTAGAATTTGCATTATCATTTTAAACAAATTCATGTGGTCTATTTCATATGTTTATCTGATTTACATTTTGTAATTGAGATTAAACTATCTGACAAAATTTCTTGGTAATTTACTTTTTTTTTTAGTAAAAATCTAAAAATGTTCTATTAATTAACTTTATTCTTTTGTGTTTTGCAGATTTTTGTACAATGCAAACTCTAGGATTGTAAGTAATATATAGCCAATACTGCCTATATTGCTTTGCCAAAACAGATTATAAACCATGTAATTAGTTATTAATGTAACATTTGATGATTTTTACGATAATTAATGTTTTTTTTAGAATTGTATGTTATTTTTATTCAACTTTATTGAAGTTAATATAATGCTTTCTTAATTCATTATTTTTTGTTAATTTTTAATACAGATCATAAATACTAACATGATTTTTATTATAGAATTATTGGTCATATCTTCACATATATTAAAATGCTTTTATATGTGCAATTGAAAAATTACTATGCTGGAATATATGATAAACTTTACAGTCTTGAATATGGGTGCAAATTTATACAATATTTATCAATTTATGTGTATATGTATATGTGTGTCACAGTAGTGGGTGAAGACATCAAATTATTAAGTGAAATATTAATATAATAATGATGCTTAACATGTTTTGAACGATATAAATGGTTAATATAATAATGAAATGACAATTGAGATTTTACTAAATCTCTATAATCTCATTTGTTTAAATAAGTCAAATTTTATGATTTAGACATTTTTTACTTAAATAATATTATCCGCGCCGCGGATACAAATATTAGTTGAGTTTAATATAAAGAAACAGATATGGGGAAACATATCGTGATTCAGGCTCTTTTGCTTGATTGAAGCTAGAAATAAATTAAGGAAAAATCCTTTTGGCCATAATTTGGTCAGAATAATAAAGGACATGTTCACACTATAAACTAGTTTTATTTTGGACAATTTTACCCTTTTAGCTTGAAAATTGAATACATTCTTGGAATCTCTATAATCTTCCATTATGTTTCAATATATTGAAAATAATTAATGACATTAATGATGATTCCATAGTCAATTACGAAAAAGACTACAAATTTCAACAAGAAAACATTAAGTGATCTACATGCAACCTATATAAAAAAAATGTTTTCAAATTATGTTTTACAAAAAACAATAAAAATTGTAACATCAGTAGTAAAAAAAATAAAATTCTGAATTACATTGTATACTTGTTGATTGCATTAGAATAAGAAAAATTTCACGTTATATTACACATTATATTCTTATTGGTTGTACTATTATAAAAAAAAAAATTACCTAGCTTATATTACAACAGATTATGGCCAAAAGATT
Source organism: Solanum tuberosum (assembly GCF_000226075.1). Lineage (NCBI taxonomy): Eukaryota > Viridiplantae > Streptophyta > Magnoliopsida > Solanales > Solanaceae > Solanum > Solanum tuberosum. Next base: position 163,568 of record NW_006239321.1, on the reverse strand, counting down.
AGTGTTAACTAAATTTACTTTAACATTAATTTTTTATTCAAATATAGTAGTTAAAAAAATAGTTAATTGGACTTTGTAGGTCATTTTAGTAACAAATATAATAATGATTCATAATTATCACTACGACCTAACATAGGGGACAAAATTTGTATGATACTATTAATGTTTGACTCTCTTTGATTCAACATATATGAACTTTACACATGATTTCTATAACTATTAACATTTACCAGATCTAATGTGTTTTGAGTTGTCGTTATCTCAATATTTTACAAATTACATTTAAAAATTACAATACTATATTGTTTAATTTCATTTTAACATAATAATTAAAAAAATTACTTAATTGGAGGTTATTTTAGTAACAAATATAAGTAATGATTCACAATTTAACAAATCAACGTAATATAGGAAATAAGACTGGTAGGATCAATACTATTAATGTCTGACTCTCTTTGGTTCGACATGTATGAGCTATACGCATGATTTCCATAACTATTAACATTTTCTCTTTGATTCGACATGTATGAGTTATACACATGATTTCTATAACTATTAACATTTACCAGATCTAATGTGTTTTGAGTTGTCGTTATCTCAATATTTTAAAAATTATTAATGTCTAACTCTCTTTGGCTCGAAATATATGAACTATATGCACGATTTCTATAATTATTGACATTTACCAGGTCTAATGTGTTTTGAGTTGTTGTTATTGTACAAATTACATTTAAAAAATATTTATTTATATAGCTTAATTTTATTTAAGCATAATAATTAAGCAAATTACATAGTTGGAGGTCAGTTTAGTAACAAGCATAAGTAATGATTCAGAATTTATCAAATCGACATAATATAGGAGATAAAACTTATATAATTAATAGTATATGTCTGACTCTCTTTGATTCGACACATATGAACTATATGCATGATTTCTATAATTTTCGACATTTACCAAGTCTAATGTGTTTTGAGTTGTTGTTATCTCAATATTTTATAAATTACATTTAAAAATGATTAAATTATATAGTTTAAATTTATTCAAACATAATAATTCTCTTTGGTTCAACACATATGAACTTTATGCATTGTTTCTATAATTATCTACATTTATCAAGTCTAATGTATTTTGAGTTGTCGTTATCACAATATTTTACAAATTACATTAGAAAAAATTATTTAAATATATAGTTTAATTTTATTTAAACATAATAATTAAAAAATTACTTAATTGGAGGTCATTTTAGTAACAAATATAAGTATTGATTCACAATTTATCAAAATCGACGCAATATTGGGGATAAGACTTGTACGATAAATATTGTTAATGTCTGACTCTCTTCGGTTTGACATATATGAACTATACACATGATTTCTATGACTATCAACATTTACCAGGTCTAATGTGCTTTGAGTTGTCGTTATCCCAATATTTTATAAATTACATCTAAAAATTATTATAATTTAATTTTATTTGAACATAATAATTAAAAAAACATTCGTTAATTGGAGATCATTTTAGTAACAAATATACGTAATGATTCACAATTTATCAAATCGACATAATATAGGGGATAAAAAGTGATCGGACGCCTTTGTTCTTTATGCTAGTGTTCACAATTTATACTATGAAATCAAATAATAAGATCAGGAATAAGAGTATGAAGTAAAAAGCAAAATAATTTTCATAGTCCCTAAAATTTTATATTACTATTTTTGCCGCTTTATAACATTTTATTTATTTTATTCGAAACCCATGTAATTTCAGAGGTGTAAGTGTATATTTCCTATAGTACATAAAGTGTAAATGTTCAACTTCTTCGTCGTCCTCATCTAGATGTACATCATTGTTCAAACTATAGTATGAATCATCATCCACCCATTCATTTTCGTTCATCAAACTATCGTTTGATGCCATCCCTAAAGATCTGTACAATTCCTCCCTAACTTCAGTTGTATTCATATTTTTTTGGAGAAGTGATCTAGTAGAGAAGAATAGGACAAAGAATTAGCAGGATTCCCTTAGCAGTACTAATGCTACTTAAGAATAAGAATGCGCTGTATGAGTTGGAATGAAGAAAAAGTAGTGTCCCAATGCGACTTTTCATATTCTAAGCCTAAGAATATGTGTTCTACTTTAATTGTAATTTTAGGAAATGACAAACACTTTAATACATTTTTTCTTTATTTTAAATTAAAAGGTTAGTATAGTCTTTGTACGTTTCTGGCCAAATTCTTGCCACATTTTTCTGGCTGGTTTGCAACTCTCATAAATTAATTTTACATTTCACAAAATTTGGGTAATTGTGATGACAATAAAGAAAATATTGTTCAATCAAGTTGCATTGCTTTTCCTATGACTTTTGGGACTTCTAATCATGATGCGTATAATTAAAGAATCTGACTTGATATGATTAACTTAATTATGTAACAAACAAATAAAAATGTATAAAAGTTTTTTTTCAAAATTTGAATCGACAATGTCTAACAGAGACACTTTATGATTTAATTTGAGTATCTAAATGAAATATCCAAATAAATTTATATGAGATACTAACTTTGTATTGAACTTCATTTTTGTAAAAAGAAAAAATAAAGATGAAGAAGAAGAAGATGTGTATATAATGCTTCTTTTATTTTGGATAAAGGGGTAATTTATATATATAGTTAAACGTGTGTCATTACCTGTCTTGATAAAATAAAATATATTTTTTTACCTTTTTTTTAGTTGAAAGTTGAAAGTTTCTAGAAATGCTTTAATAATGATAGTGGATCCTCTTGATATTATGGCAAATCTTTTATTTGAAATAATAATTCTGCTTACAGATTATAGAATCAGCCGATAGGTGCAGGCAAGCATAATAAATTATATAAATAAATTTTTAATATTTCTGATTCTCGAAAGTCTTTTTATAGGATATTTGGCCAAGATATAATTTATTAGTCTATAAATAAGTATTATAACGAAGTAGTTATTACTCACCCGACAAGATGTCTCAAAAGGCGTAGTGAATATATTGAAGAAAAATTTGAACGTTGCGCCCCATGTTGCTCTTGAAGATATATATATTACCTTAAGTTGAGTTTATTTTGTACCTATTCCTAATCTTTTAAACATTATTACTCATAATTTAGCTAAAAAAAATTATTTGGTTGGTTCATGATATTTCTTACAAAATTATGTTCTTAAATAGGATAATAAATGACGTTGTACATTCCTTTAAAGTTAAAAAATTATGATGTCCTTAATGAAATTATATAAAATCTATTTTATGAAGAAAAACACCAAATATTTTTCTACTCATTTACAAACATTCAAAATAGATAAAAGTAGCTTTTTTTTTACATCGTCTCATCCAGCTTTGGAAAAATCAAAATTTAAAATGAAACGTGATCTGCCTGAGTACTAATTAATTAAAGGGTATTTGGCAACTTAAAAATCTCTTCGTCTCCCCCCTTTTTTTTTAATACTTAATCAAATATTTAATAGAAGTATAATTGAAAATCTCAATGAGTTTATCGAGATGGTATGAACCGTGAAGAGTGACCTGCGGGCTGTTCATGATTATGGTTAAAAAATTAAATTAAATTGTAATTCAAATTAAAATGATTGAAAAAAAATTGATATTTTATTTTATTTAGTTTTAATTTTGAAAGCTGATACTATTTGGTTTGATTTTGTTTTTACTAAAAAAATCACAAAATAACCAAATCGAACCGAGAAATTAATTATATATGTAAATTTTATAAAAAATTTTACATATTATTCATAAATAAAATATAAATATTTTGCTAAACTGTAATTAACTTAAATCTTTAATTTTAGCATTTTCTCGAGCTCAACACTTCAATTTTAGTCCAACTATTACAACCCTAAGTTCAAGTCCATCAAAATCAATTACTTTTGGTTTTACCTTCCCTACCTCACATAAGATAGTCACGTTTTTTCTTAATTGAATCATTTTTTTTGTGTAATAATAACTCTAGTATTGCTTAATTGATCAATTGAATCGATAGTAGCTTTCATGTGGATTACTCATGTACAAGGTGTGTGTCTATCAAGCTATATTGTATGTCCTCAAAATATTTATTACTTTCAAATCGAAAAACCAAAAAAATTGAACTAAATCGATGGTTATTTTTTTTCATTTGGTTTGATTTTAGAAATTTAAAAATCGACTAAATTGGTTTGGTTTTGATTTTAACCAATCAACTATCTAAACCAAACCATGAACACCCCTACCTGCATGGATAATAGTTGCTTTGCTTTGATTTAATTGTTCTATATTATTTTAGTCTGTTTAAAAAAAAAATACATTTTTCATTTTTTTAAGTAACTTTTTAATTATAACTTTTTACATGACATGTTTAAGACTGGAAGATTAAATGAAAATTTTGTACTTTCTACATGTGAGTCTTAATTACATACTTTGTTAAACTCTATGTCAAATCAAAACATGATAAAAAAAATTAAAATTGAGAGATTAATAATTACGAAAAAATGCCAAGATAAAAGATAATAAATTGAAAAATAAATATATCTAAATTATGTGCTTTGTTAAACTACGTGTCAAATCAAAATAACACAAACAAATTTAAAGTAGAGAGACTTACCTGCACCGAGTATATACACCAATCCAATACATGCATGCCATCTGTTTAAATCTATAGTTCATTTTACTTAATCCAATCAAATTAACATGCATTTTACTTCATTAAATCACATAATAATGAAAATTACATTAGTTTGGTATAAACACCCGGTGCGAGTAAGCTTTTTTTTCGAGAGAGTAATAATTAGGAGATATATAAATCCAAAGATAAAATATAATAAATATGAATTAATTAATTTGTCACATTGTTTTCCAAGTTTAGCAATTACGGAATTAGTTATATCATAATTATAGTAGAGTACAATCACGATCCCGACCGTCGTGATTCGCACCTACACTAACTCTCCGGTGGGAGAACCACTACTACAACCCAAACCAAGCAACTAAACAAAATACTAAGGCATTTAAGTTACGGAAGCAAGTTAAATACTAAGGAAATAAATAGGGAGTTCCCATAAACTCCAACAAAAGTCAAACAACGAACTAAACAATGCGGAAGAAATAACCTAGAACCTGAAAGTCAATGCACCAAATCATCTAAAGTTCAACAAGTCTAAACAAGAAGGGATGCAACCCCAAATCTAATGAACTAATCAACTAACTCGAACATAGTCTAAGTCCTAATATGGTGGACATAGACAAAAGAGAACCCATGGCAGCCCGGAAGAATTGGATCACCCTTGAATTCGAACGATCACTGATCTCCTAAGCGAGGTCTGTCAGTAGCCACTTGAAGATGCCCTGTACTCAACAAAAATAAGAGCAAGTGCAGTATCAGTATACAACCACAGTGTACTGGTAGGATTACGCGGCTATCCCACTAAGTTCAACATACATAAGTCATCACAATGATATAATCACATGCATATAACGAACATATACAATATCATCAACATATACAAACAATGAACAACTTCACATTTCTCAAGATACACAATTATATCAAATCATTGGTCCTCTTATGGAACCCAAACCCAAACCCAAACAGTTAGCATACCGGAACGTGATATTCGATCTAATATTTATGTCGGAACGTGGCAACTGATCCCATAGTTATGCTAGAACGTGACAACCGATCCAAGTGAGTTATACCGGAACGTGGCAACCGATCCAAGTTAGTTATACCGTAACATGGCAACCGATCCATTCAACACACCACAATCACAATCACAATCACAAGTATATCCTCAAGATCATACAATTAAGTCATGATTTCATGGTAATCATCATTCATCTATCTCATTTACAACAAGTTTGATCAATAATGCAACATTCATATACATATATGTATCATAATGAAGCAAGAACAAACATACATCACACAATCATAGAATCACAACCATCACCTACCTCGAAACAAGCTTGACACCTTAAGAAATTTGATCTTTCCCTTTCCGGATTCATTTCGCTTGTTCTTGGTCTACAAACAATCAATATAATACAGGAATCAATAAACAATCAATAATTATCCGAATTACTAACAATTCTATGAATCCTAGATCAAACCCATGATCTCAATTATCCAAATTAGGGTTGTTTTCACCATAAAATCTATAACAAAACCCTCCCCATCAATATTCACCCATTCTATTATGTTCTACGGATCAAAAAATGGATTCGGGGGAGGTGAAAAGCTTACCTTTAGCCTCAAGAATGGTGAAAAATGAGTAGGAGTCGCCTGAGGTTCGTTCCTTAGCTCTAAAAATAAAAAAAAGTGCCAAATAAGGTCGTTTAGGGGGTTTATTAATGACCTTAAGTCGCGTCGAGCCCGCCACAACGGCCACCATCCCGCTACAGTGTCCCCGCCAAAGAGAGCCAAAGAGGGTTGCACGAAACAGAGAGCTATTTAAAGAATTTCAAAATCCCCATTTCACAACACACCTCTAACCAACGACGCTAAGAAAATACCCTTTTACGCAAAGATCGATTTCGGGAGTTCTACTAGCCCGAATTAAATTCCGTAAAGTTGTACGGGTTCCTTAACGAGTTATCTAACCACTCATGTAACCAGAATTATAAATAAATCACCCAATTGTTACAAGATTTCCCTACACCTTAAAGACTCCGATTTCATCCAAATCTGGACTAGGTTGGGAAAATCCAACTACTACGAAAAAGTTTCCGGCCCCAAATTTTCCCTCGTTGGCTTTTCTATAACGACGGGAACATGTTGTTACAATTGATACCAATTTACCTATCACTCGTCCCCGAGTGACAAAACTTAGGAAAAATAGGCTAAGGAAGAATGGAGTAGTACCTGAATCGACGAACAATTGGCGATACTTGTCTCGCATGTCTCTCTCGGTTTCCCAAGTAGCTTCCTCAACTAGACGATGCTTCCATTGAACTTTTCACGGACTTAATCTCTTTGGTCCTTCAACTTACGCACATCACGATCAAGAATTGCAATCAGTTCCTCCTCATATTGGAGGTCTTTGTCTAACACAATTGAGTCCCACTTTATGATATAACCCCCGTCACCATGATATCTCTTCAACATGGACACATGAAACACAGGATGAACTCCCGATAAATTAGGAGGTAAAGCAAATGTATACGCTATCGGTCCCACACATTCAAGAATCTCAAATGGACCAATGTATAGCGGACTTAGCTTACATTTCTTACCAAATCTCATCACCCCTTTTATGGGTGATACCTTAAGAAGAACATTCTCACCAGTTTGAAACGTCATGTCTCTTACCTTATGATCTGCATACTTTTTCTATCTTCTCTGGGCTGCTAAAAGCTTAGCTTGAATACTCCTCACCTTATCTTGAGCATCATTCACTAAATCTACCCCCAAAAGTTTCACATCTCCAGCCTCAAACCATCCTATGGGTGATCTACGTCCCCTCCCATAGAGTGCCTCAAATGGTGTCATATCAATGCTGGAGTGATAACTATTATTATAGGAGAACTCACATAAACGTATGAATTTATCCCAATGCCCTCCAAAATCAAGAACACATGCCCTCAACATGTCTTCTAATACTTGAATAGTCCTTTCTGGCTGCCCGTCTGTCTGGGATGGAAGACTGTACTAAAAGTGAGTTGTGTGCCCAATTCATCATGCAATTTCCTCCAAAACTTGGATGTGAATTGGGTACCACGGTCTGAGATGATAGAGAGGGGCACTCCATGCAACCTCAATATCTCTTTCACATAAACTGTAACCAATTGTTCAGCATTATAATCTATTCTTACCGGAATAAAATGGGCTGACTTGGTCAATCTATCAACCACTACCCAAATAGAATCAAACTTCCCCAAAGTCTTGGGAAGACCAACCATAAAATCCATAGCTATTCTTTCCCACTTCCATTCCGGAATTGGCATTCTTTGAAGTAAACCTGCAGGCCTTTGATGTTCATACTTCACTTGTTGACAATTTTGACACTTCGCCACAAACTCCGCTATGTCTTTCTTCATGTCCGGCCACCAATAAATTCGCTTTAAATCTTGGTACATCTTGGTCACACCCGGATGGATAAAATATCGCAAACCATGAGACACTGCCAACAATTTCTCAATCAAGTCATCTACTCTAGGGACACATATTCTCCCTTTAATAGAGAGTTCCCATAAGCTCCAACAAAAGTCAAACAACGAACTAAATAATGCAGAAGAAATAACCTAGAACCTGAAAGTCAATGTACCAAAGCATCTAAAGTTCAACAAGTCTAAACAAGAAGGGATGCAACCCCAAATCTAATGAATTAATCAACTAACTCGAACATAGTCTAAGTCAGAATATGGTGGACATAGACAAAAGAGAACTCATGCATCCCGAAAAAGTTGGCTCACCCTTGAATTCGAACGATCACTGATCTCCTAAGCGAGGTCTGTCAGTAGCCACTTGAAGATGTCATGTACTCAACAAAAATAAGAGCAAGTACAGTATCAGTACACAACCACAGTGTACTGGTAGGATCACGCGGCTATCCCACTAAGTGCAACACATAAGTCATCACAACAATATAATCACATGCATATAACGAACATATACAATACTATCAACATATACGAACAATGAACAACTTCACATTTCTCAAGATACGCAATTATATCAAATCATTGGTCCTCTGATGGAACTCAAACCCAAACAGTTAGCATATCGAAACGTGGTATCCGATCCAATAATTATGCAGAAACGTGGCAATTGACAATAGTTATGCTGAAACGTGGCAACAGATTCAAGTTAGGTATGCCGAAACATGGCAACCGATCCAAGTTAGGTATGCAGGAACGTGGCAATCGATCCAAGTTAGTTATGCCGGAACGTGACAACCGATCCATTCAACACACCACAATCACAATCACAAGTATATCCTCAAGATCATACAATTAAGTCATGATTTCATGGTAATCATCATTCATCTATCTCATTTACAGCAAGTGTGATCAATAATGCAACATTCATATACATACATGTATCATAATGAAGCAAGAACAAACATACATCACACAATCATAGAATCACAACCATCACCTACCTTGAAACAAGCTCAAAACCCTAAGAAACTTGATCCTTCCCTTTTCGGATTCGTCCGCTTGTTCTTGGTCTACAAACAATCAATATAATACATGAATCAATAAACAATCAATAATTACCTAAATTACTAACAATTCTATGAATCCTAGATCAAACCTATGATCTAAATTATCCAAATTAGGGTTGTTTCCACCATAGAATCTATAACAAAACCCTACCCCATCAATATTCACCCATTCTATTATGTTCTACGGATTGAAAAATGGATTTGGGGAAAAACTTACATTTAGCCTCAAGACTGGTGAAAAACGAGTAGGAGTCACCTGGGGTTCGTTCCTTAGCTCTAAAAATTGAAAAATGCCAAATAAGGTCGTTTAGGGGTTTATTAACGACCTTAAGTCGTGTCGAGCCCGCCACAGCGGCCCTGCCAAAGCGACCAAAATCCCCATTTCACAACACACCTCTAACCAACGACGCTCATAAAATACCCTTTACATTAAGATCGATTTCGGGAGTTCTACTCGCCCGAATTCAATTTCGTAAAGTCGTATGGGTTCCTTAACGAGTTATCTAACCACTCATGTAACCAGAATTATAAATAAATCACCTGATTGTTACCAGATTTTCCTATACCTTAAAGACTTCGATTTTGTCCAAATCTGGACTAGGTTGGGAAAATCCAAATACTACGAAAAGTTTTTTTGGCCCCAAATTTTCCCCCGTTGGCTTTTCTATAACGACGGGAACATGTCGTTACAAGTACTCCCTTTTTACTTGTCCATTTTTTCCTTGTTTACTTGTTCTTTTTTGTCGTTTTTGAAAAATCAAGAAAGGATTAAAAAAATAATTACCTATTATATCCTCAATTTATGATCATTAAGTCAATGCCTTTGAAAGATGTTGTGAGTAAAGATATTTGGCATCCTATCAATTAATAGGGATAAAATGGTAAACTCACTATAACAATCAATATTTTCTTAATAGGTGTGCCAAGTCAATACTCCCTATGTCCACTTTTAGTTGTCATGTTGCGTTTTTCGAAAGTCAATTTGACTAATTTTCAAAGTTAAATTAGATTACATTAATTCGATATTTTAAACAAAAAATTTAGATATACAAAAACTATACGAAAAGTACTATAAATTCCCCTTTTTTCATATCAGTATGATGAAAAAATCCATCGTAAAATGTTAGTCAAAATTATTATCGTTTGACTCTAAAAAAGGAAAGTGTGACAATTAAAAGTGGACGGATGTAGTATTTGACAAGTTTAAATGGACAGAGGGAGTATTATTTTGGAAAAATCTTTTTGGCCAGAATGGTATTTTAGCTATGTTATTTTACCTTTTTTGAACATCTTTACCCTTTTAACTTTAATACCTTTTAACTAAAATATGGAAAAAAGATTAATTTATTTTAAAATTAAAAAAAAATTATAGAGTTTTTAATTTTCTGGCCCAATTTTCTGGCCATTTAGCATTACCCTATTATTTCTGTGGCGCTTTTAATGTGGGGTAACAATCCTGAGATTATTAATTCGCGGAATAGCACCAAAATGTCCTTTCCAAAGGCTCTTCTCCCTTTTCTCATTTGACTTGAAACCTTCGTTGAAGATATGACTTTAGATAGAGAAGTGTGAAGGACACAAATTAAGATAGAAGAGTAATTTGTATTTGTTCATATTAGTAGATAGAAGTGTATTGATTTGTTGTCCATTCTAGTAGTTATGGTATTATTCTTATTTCTTGTTCTTCAACTTTTGTTATTAAATGTTGTTTCATATAGTTTGATTATAAAATATTTATTTGTGAAATTATATTAGGCATGTAATTATTATATTTGTTTTATTTAACATATGCATAATTCTGTGGATGGACCTTTGTCTAATCAGAAGGTTAATCATTTATAGTCCAACTAGACAAACTAGCCCAATAGTAGTGGACTTTGAAATTTTGGAACTTATATAAACATATTTTTGATCAATTGATATTGATTAAGAAATGTGACCTAGAAAATCATTTGTAATATGTGTATATCACGTTATATATAGTGTATAGCACACCTTTATTTTCTCATATAACATTGTTCCACTTGTATATCACGTAATATGTCGTGTATATCAGTGTATATAACACACAGATTTTCGTACATATATACATGGAATTTATGGGATATACAATGTGATACACACTAATACATAGGGATATACACAGGATACAGAGTGGGATACACAAATAGAGCTTCCTTAGTCCTCGAATTTTCAATATAAAGCTTCACTTTATGTATATCTCATTCTTATAAGTTATAGTAAGTATATGATTAGAGAGATTTGGGGAGAATATTTAAGAGATTTGTGAAATGTAATTGGATAATATCTTAAGAATAGAGAAAAGGAAATTTTACACAAATCTCCCTTTCTTCTATCATAAGAATGGAGAATATTATAGAGATTTGTGTAAAATTTAATTGGATAATATCTAACAAGATTCAATTGAACTCCCTTTCTTCTATCTAGCTCTATCGCTATGTGTTAAAGGAAAATTCCTACATGATTTTGGCGTTAAAAATAAATTATATTAGTAGAAATGTCTTTATAATAGAGCGAGTAAAAAATACATAGAAAGAAATTTAAAAAGATACTAGAATCTCATATTTAGAATTTGAACTTGTGATCTAAAATACTTTTTGAAATCCCATAGTCTCGAAATTAGAATATATCTTCTCTTATGTCAAGGATATTCCATAAGTTTATACATATTTTTAAAAATTATATTGTGTAAAGAGGATACACATAATATTCCATAAGTTTATACATATGTGTATCCTCTTTACACAATATAATTTTTTTTTATACAAAAGAGATTAATTAAACCCCTTATCATAGGTTAACACCTAGCTCCGCAAAATTATTTATAATTCCCTTCAATGAAAACTTAATATATAGTTGAAAAAACTTTATAAGCAGATAATATATATTTAAGAATTATTTGATTCGCGAACTAAATTATTCTGAGACTATAATTCTGAAATTGTAATTCTTAAATTAATTTGTCCCACTTAAAAAGTAGGATAAATAATACCAAGTTGATTAATGAAACAAGATGAAATATTCAAGATAAATTTATTTATTCAACCAAATAACCATATATCCCCCCTCATTGTCACAGAAGATTGTCAAGAATATGCTTATTTTGTTTTTATTGATTTTAAAATCTTGAATTATGATTAATCAATTATATATATTGTCTTAAGAATTAGCTAGAATGGTTGTAATTCAAGGATGACTTATGGCCTCAGATGACAAAAGGTTTTATTGGTGTCAAAATGTGTTCCACTAATTACACATCTCTAAACTTTGGATTCAAATTTCTATCTCAACAAAAGACAAATAAACCTTTACATTCAAAAAAATATGCACTTAAGAATATTTTTTGTAAATTTTCCATTCGATTCGATGTCAGATATTCAGATTGGAACCCGATTAAATTTGAATTTGCATAAAAAAGTTTTACATTGAAAGGTAAATCGGTCCTAACAAAGGTAATGCCGTATTTTACAAGTTTGAAACTCAGCTTGAAACCTCTGATAGAGAACGAAAGTGTATTTATCACTCCACCACCATCCTTATTGATTTTGAAGGTTATTTAAATTAAATACAATAATAACATAGTTAATATAGTCCCACAAATAGAATCTGAAGGAGAGTGTATACGGACAGAGTTACAAATTTTACTTCTATCTTGAAAAATAAAAAAGTTATTTTGAGTAGATCCTTGAAAAATTATATGTATCATTAAAAATTATAAATTCAAAAGGTTTCAAACCTTTCTTGTTATTATAGCTATCCAAACTATAGGGCTACAAATATTCCAACTCACAAAAGATAAGGTATAGTCCACCTATAGGTCATGAAAATTTGATGAAATATACATTTGTGGTCAAGATTTAATCAAGATATACTTGTGATGATTTTTTGGCCCTTCATTATTTTTGATGAAAATTCTCTCTTTATCAACTAGCTAGCCGTATAAAGTCATAGATTTTGTACTTGTCTTTTCTTTGTTAAAAGATTAGAAAGTTATAGCTATTAATTAATGCTTTGGAAATTATCAATATATTTCATTTTAGTCCTCGAGTTAAAGAGATTATGACAAATGATATTTCATATTTATAAAAGTAGATGCAAATAGACATATGATCTTTTGTTGCAAGATAACAGGTAAAAAATTAATGATATTTTGTTGTTTATTAATTCCAATATTGGTGTAAAGTTCCTTCAATAAACACAATTCACTTTTGTCTAAGTAATATTTTTTTTTTTTTTGGGGGAAATGAGTTATTGGTTTGAAATTACGTTGAAATGCAGTTTAGATTTCTTATAAAAAAAATTCAGAAAAGAACCGCACAATTAAAAAAAAACGAAAAAAAGAAATTACAACTTGGAATTTGAAATTCTACTTTTGAATAATTTGGGATCTCAAATTATGATTTGAAAACAAATATTAATTTCATATCAAAACCCCAACTTTTAAACCCAAAATCCAATGGTCAAACGTCTCCTTAGTTTAAATTTTCTTTAGCCCCACAATTAAAAAAAATTAAAAAATTACAATTTGACATTTGAAAGTCTACTTTTGAATAATTTGGGATCTCAAATTATGATTTAAAATGAAGTTGAAATTTTGTTCAAATTTCATAAACAAATATTAATTTCATATCAAACTTAAAATTTGAACCCAAAATCCAATGGTCAAACGTCTCCTTAGTTTAAATTTTCTAAATTTACTTTTTTTTCTTTAAAACAATAATAATCTAAATTGATTATCTATCTTAAGTAGGGAAAAAATTAGGTTATGTGTGCCAAAAGATAATAAAACAAAAGGAATAAGAGTATATCAACACAAAATGAATAGGTTTTTAAGCGTTATTCACTTATCCGCTATTGAAAACACTAGTTTCTATCCAACCTACATAGGTTAAGAATGTTTTCATCTTGATTAGCCAGAATTAACTCTTTATGAGATTCATAATTACATTGCTTATAATTTCATAATTTATATAAGCGGATCAAAGATTTAATTTTATGAGTTCTAAAATAATAATCTCAATTAATAGGAATTGATTTTAAATTACATTTGTGATCATAATTAGAGAAATTCTTAATACATATAGCAAAGTTGGGGTCAATGCTATTAGGTTATATCAAACTCATATCAAATAGCCTACATCACTGCATGCTTATTAGTAAAAATAGAGGTTTGTATTGAGAAAGTTTTAGGGGTGCTCATACTTTATAGGAAAGACTTATTTATAAATTAAATTATATGGTTATTGACATGAAATTGGCCAACACCTATTTTTTAGATACCATCATTTTTTATATTATGAATAAAGAAGTTCACGATCATGTGCCTTCTACTTCCATACAACATTGCTTCATCAGGCAAATTATGTACTACGGACACTTGTAGGAGTCTTGGTCATGTTTCAATTCAGTGTGACTAATTATCCACTAGGATCACTACTAATCATTGTCTTGACAAGCTAGTATTGGTTGGATTAGTCTCTTTGCTCCTCACGCTACAGAATTAGCAGTAATTACTACTCCCTCCGTCCACTATTGTTTGTCAGGTATACTAAAAATAGTTGTCCAAAATTAATTGTCAATTTAAACAATCAAGAATTAATTAGTCACTTTTTTCCAATTTTGCCCTTAATAATTACATAACTACTTTCAAAAAGTACTGATCATTTTAAAGTTACTATACTACTTTAATGTGAAAAAGTTGTTTTTACATTTTTCAAAAAGTACAAACCATTTTAAAGTTACAAGAAAACTTTTAAGAAATGCCCTTAGTTAGCTTAAGTTACTCTATAAATTACGTACAGTTTTTGAAGAGTCATTATATTAAGTACTACTCCATAAACATGGACACCATAACTCAAGTTAAAATTTCAGCAGATATTAAATTTTATAACAAATGCCATGTATTCTTTTATAATGTTAATTTTGGTGGGAAATTTTAAGTTTACATATTCTAAATTTGAAAGTTGAAAAAATTCATTCACGAAGAAAACGGTAAAATTTTTCATTGAAGTAGTGTAGAAAATTTTAGTTCAATTGGAAAGTTATTTGGGTAGACTGTTGGTATTCTTTATAATATCTGGGTAGACTGTTGGTATTCTTTATAATATCTGGGTAGACTGTTGGTATTCTTTATAATATCTGGGTAGACTGTTGGTATTCTTTATAATATCTGGGTAGACTGTTGGTATTCTTTATAATATCTGGGTAGACTGTTGGTATTCTTTATAATATCTGGGTAGACTGTTGGTATTCTTTATAATATCTGGGTAGACTGTTGGTATTCTTTATAATATCTGGGTAGACTGTTGGTATTCTTTATAATATCTGGGTAGACTTTTGGTATTCTTTAGTTCATTTTTGATTGCTTTAGTCTTTGTGCATTTAATACTCCTAACAAACAACAGTATTAAATGTAAAATTGCACGGTAAAAATACATTTAAGACTAGGTATTCTTTAGTTCAATAGGCTATTAATGAAGACCAATTTTCATAATGATTGATAGTAGGGTTATATTAGTCAAATTGCACCTTATATTAAATTTTTCTTAAGGGTTGTGCCAGATCTTATCCTGACAAACAATAGTGGACGGAGGGAGTAATTGTTGTTATTCTTCTGAGGAAAGGTTCTTAGGTATTACTTATTTGCGTGTCATTTTAAACATGACTTCTTATTTTACTTGTATGTAATAAGTAATATAGTCAGTATTTATCCTGAAACATGATCAAACTCTTCATGAGATGGATAATTGCATTGCTTATAGCTTTATTATTCATAAATAAAATTATCTTTTACTTCAAGGTTATATCCATGTGCTTCATATTCACATGGAGTTTTCTTCTAGAAATATAGTCATCGGTATCCTCTCACATTAATTTCACGAGCCTTCTATCGATTCTTGTTGAACGATGATAACAGAGCAACTCCAACTAAAAAAAATCACATTAAGTTTAGAATTAATCACGCTCGAATGAATGACTTTCACCATGTAAAAATGACGCAACTCTAATGTGAGCTATATTCCTTCCCTACCTCATCAAGAAATATAACTAGTTAATCCTCAGTCAAATGATCAATAAACTCAACGTCACTATTCTTGAACAACTTGAATCAAACCTTCTTTTCACATTATGAATATGAAAATATTAGTTAAAATTAAATTTAATTGTCAACTGTATTTGTTAGAAATATGATTGACTATCGACTTTTAGAAAATAGAAATTACATCTCTCTTTCAATCAATAATTCTTATGTGTTTTTATGTTTCTTTGAGACCCAAAATGAGCAAATTCTTTTTCTTAGGGACATATACAAGATTTTTCATTACAAAAGAATAATGATAACCTAGCATTAACTATTTCATTTATGAATTTATATTAATAAAATACATGTCATACCTAGACAAAATTTGAAACTTGTTATTTTCTTTGCTTAATAGATGAAGATTCAACTTTATGAAAAAAATAATTTGTTCGGATCGATGTAAGAGTGAAATTACATTGTCAGAATTCTACTTATATATAAGAGGGAGTTTATGATGGGACATTTCAATGTCCCATCATAAACTCCCTATATAATATTCTATATAATAATATAATATAATAAATCATTTTTTCTATTATATAATATATATAATATATATTTATTTTCTAAGGGAGTTTATATAATATAGGGAAAAGGGTCAAAAATACCCCTCAACTTTAGTTTATTAG
>NW_006239321.1:145479-146200 GCF_000226075.1 Solanum tuberosum | reverse complement strand
AAATTTTTTATATTTAAAAATTGCGTAAAAATACTATAAATCATGATAATTGACAACATAAAATATGTTTTGAAAAAGATACAAAAAATTCCATTGATTCTTGAAGTTAATCTATCGTAAAAATACTATAAATCATGATAATTGACAACATAAAATATTTCAAAAATAAATACATTTAAAAAAATTCGATTGATTCTTGAAATTAATCTATCGTTAAAAATTATGTATAAAATACAATAAATCGTGATAATTGACAACTTAAAATATTTATTAAAAATGCACAAAAAAAGAAATTAACTGATTCTTAAAATTAATCTATCAATGTCACATAAAATGAGACAAAAGTAGTAATATGTATTATTTAATGTCAAATTACTGAAAGCTACGTAAAATGTATTGTAAATCTTAACAATTAACAACATTTGATTAACTCTTGAAATTTTATCTATGCTACATACATTGAGACAAGTGGAGTAATATATATTAAGTATTTACAAATTACGTAAAAATATTATAAATTACATTATTAACAACTTAAAATATTTAAAAATCATATTAAATTTAAATAACTCACTATATTTTATCTGTGTCACATACATTAGGACAAAAAATAATAGTTATTGGGCCCGTGCGTAAGAGAGTTTATGCTCAAGTATAATATATAATATTCAATGACTTTCCAAATTTCATTTGTGTCACATAAATTGAGACAACAAAAATA
>NW_006239321.1:139701-145294 GCF_000226075.1 Solanum tuberosum | reverse complement strand
AAATTTTTTATATTTAAAAATTGCGTAAAAATACTATAAATCATGATAATTGACAACATAAAATATTTCAAAAATAAATACATTTAAAAAAATTCGATTGATTCTTGAAATTAATCTATCGTTAAAAATTATGTATAAAATACAATAAATCGTGATAATTGACAACTTAAAATATTTATTAAAAAAACAGAAAAAATAATTGACTGATTCTTAAAATTAAATCGTGATAATTGAATAAAATGAGACAAATTCTTAAAATTAAATCGTGATAATTGACAACATAAAATTGTTCAAAAATGTTGTATGTGGGTAGTCTTATTGTGCCTTGAATAGCGTCAAAGAAAGTACAGGTTTGTGATAAAAAAACTTATTCCTTTATCCACGCAAACAATCGCTTCAAAAATTTCGTTATTAACCCCAAAACATACCATTTATGTTATTGGGCCCGTGCATAGCACGGGCAACAAAATCTAGTTTATATTATATATTTAAAAGCAGTGGACCCTATTGCTTCTCTTATAGTTCATTCCTCTTGTCGTCAAGCTTCTTTTTCCCTCTATCCACAGAGACAAAAAGGAAAGTAAAATAAATAAATTTAAAAAAATTCTATAAATATATAACAAATTAAAAAAAATTAAAACAAATAAATTAAATTTCTTTTTAACTGTTTTTAACTGATCTTTTTTTTCGTGCTTTAACTGCTTATTAATATCTGAAATTTATTTGTCATTACATGCATGTTTCCACTGTTATTTTTATTAATTTCAACTATTATTATAAGCGTATATTTGCCACAACTGAAAATGTCAGAGGACAAAATAATAATATTGATATTTTATTACACTTCATTTTTCTTCAATTTTCAAGCCATTCTTATGATAATAATTTAACTACAGACAATTTCATCAGCTAAACAATAAATTTCGGCACAAATTTTATTTAGTAACAATTATCAAAAGAATAATAATTTAACTACTAATAATTTATCGACAAATTAGCGATGCAATTCATAACTAAATCCATTTTTTTTTGTTAGTGATATTAGCATTTCAAGTAAATCTAATCAATACGAGGAGATATGATGCTCGTTCAACTTATCGAGGACATTAATCATTACCTTAGATAAAAAGATTTAAAGGTCGATGATTAAAATGGAGTTTCCTTTACCAATATTATTTTTATTATTATTATTATTATTATTTATTACTATCCTACTATTTTATTAAATTTTATCATTATTTGTTATTTTCTTTACTTCAATTAACATATTATTTGTTGGTGATACTATTCATTTCTCATTTTCCCCCCTTTTTCAAAATGGCTTCTTTGCTATTATATTTATTTTTTTTCAAACCTGCTTTTATATGCTTTACTTGAACAATAGATCTTTCAGAAAAAATTTCTCTATCTTCACAAAGTAGGAATAGAATCTGCATAAAAATCACCCTGTTCGCAACAAATTGTAAAGTGTCAGAAAATAAATTGCAATCACAATAAAATAAGAAAAAACATGAATATTTTATTGATAATAGTGCGGGTACAATTTTGTTCCTCCCTTGATTCTACTCTCCTAAGATTTATCCATGATTCGAGGGCCGTTAGTGGCATATTTCTCAAACTAGGATGATTTAGATTTGGCCTCTATATGAATATTCCATGACTTTTGTGTCTTGATCTTTAAAAATACCCAAGAGTTTATGAGATATTTTGAGATGTCTTTTAAGGGAATTTAGTACCCTTTATATAGGCATAAACCTTTATATAAGCATAAACTAGGGTTTAGGTTGAGTAGCCTCCAAGAATTCTAATTGAAATTGAAACACATCTTCTAGAGTCCCAATTCGAATTGAACACGTCATGTAAAGTCCGCAAAATTTTAATGTCTACAAATGCCCCCTGCTTCAAGGCTTGTCGGAGTGTAGACTCGATGAAACTCAAAGACGAGGCCTGAAGTACTCATTCTTCCACCTTTGCAGCTTTAGATTTTCAGATTTGATTTAAGAGAGAAGAGATGAAGGGCAGATTTGGTCCCACTGGTCGTGTCAATTTGTTTGCAACACATTTTTTAACTTGACAGAAAATATATTGCAATCACAATAAAATATGAAGAAACACAATTTTATTGATAAATATGGGCATGTTAGAATTTGTTGACAGTAAAATTCACATCAAGAAAATAATAATCAAGAACGAAAAAGTATCGCAACAAATGTATTTATTGATTTCAAAGTGCGAATGTTACTATTTTTTTTTCCTGAACTAAAATATTAAGTATAAATTATAGGAACCACATACTATAAGTACATTGTGGAATATTTGAGATCCTGATCTTTAAAAATACCCAAGAGTTTATGGGATATTTTGAGATGCCTTTTAAGGGAATTTAGTACCCTTTATTTAGGCATGAACTAGGGTTTAGGGTTGAGTAGCCTCCAAGAATTCTAATTGAAACTGAACACATCTTCTAGAGTCCCAATTCGAATTGAACACGTCTTGTAGAGTCCGCAAAATTTCAATGTCTACAAATGCCCCCCGCTTCAAGGCTTGTCGGAGTGTAGACTCAATGAAACTCAAATTAAAGACGAGGCTTGAAGTACTCATTCTTTCCACCTTTGCAGCTTCAGATTTTCAGATTTGATTTGAGAAAGAAGAGATGAAGGGAAGATTTGGTCCCACTGGGCGTGCCAGAATTTGTAGACAATAAATTTTTAAAGTGACAAAAAATAAATGACAATCACAATAAAATAAGAAGAAACATAATTTTATTGATAAATATGCGGGTACAATTATGTTCCTCCCTTGATTCTACTATCCTAAGATTTATCCATGATTCGAGAGCCGTTAGTGGCGTATTTCTCGAACTAGAATGATTTAGATTTGACCTCTATATGAGTATTCCATGACTTTTGTAGAATATTCGAGATCCTGATCTTTAAAAATACCCAAGAGTTTATGGGATATTTTGAGATGCCTTTTAAGGGAATTTAGTACCCTTTATATAGGCATGAACTAGGGTTTAGGGTTGAGTAGCCTTCAAGAATTCTCTTGAAACTGAACACATCTTCTGGAATCACAATTCAAATTGAGCACGTCTTGTAGAGTCCACAAAATTTCAATGTCTACACACCCTTCTCAAACCCTTGTGAAATTACACTACATATAGTATGATTATTATGTTATTTAACAACTAATTGTGTAAATTTTAGAAAGGGTGGTAAAAAATCAATAGAATAAACCCATCTAATCTAAAGTATATATAAATTAAAAGTAATTTTTTCACTTCCGTTAGAGAAAAATGGTATATGAGCCATTTGTATAACAATAGAAGTTTATATGAGTCATTTTTATAACGAAAAATATATAAACTCTAAATAGCAAAATTAAAGGACATGCCAGACTTTTTCCTAAGTTAAAATATACAATTCTCATTGAGATATTATGAAAATATCTTATGATAAAGAATCCTTAAAGGCTGTAAAAGGGAAAACTCTGTACAGAGAGGTCTCTTCAATCAATAAACTGTATTTCAAATAAGGCAAGAAGAAGAAAATATAATTAAATAAAATTGGGACCTCATTTTAATATCTTTTCTAATTTTCTGCAATTTGTTCTTTGTCCCTACATAGATAAAATTGAATTTCATCCTAATTTAAGCTGATTATTAACTTTATATTTCTAAGGTCATATATTATGATATTTCTAAAGCAAATCATGTTTAAACTTAATAGTTCTCTTTGCTTTTTGAGATAAATAGGTCATGTAAATAAAATGGAAAATATTTTTCTAAAAAAGATTATATTTTATTATACCCTTTTCATATATTTTTCTTAAATTACCAATTTTAAACCTATATTTACTCTTGAATGGTTAATTCTTTTTGTTCCCAACTTATTTTCTAAGCGCAATGGAGTGTATAAATATAATTAAAAAAAAAAAGAATATAGAAATTATTAAGATCCACAATAATCTTCAGTCTAAGTCTTGGCAAGTAGTCTCAATCCCATTAATGTATCATGGTTTCAATCTTAAATCATTTAAATGAATTAATGATGAAAATGACCTTTTCTGTGAAAATAAAAAATAATAATTTTTATTAGTAATATTTGATATTAGTTACTTATATATATAATTTTTTATTTTTTTAACGCACTCTTCACCACTCATCCCAACTCTTTAATATTTATCTGGATTACTTATATATATTTTAAGATAATTTTTTTATTAGTACCAAACACAAAAAAATTTAAAAAAATGATCTCTTGTGGACTCTATAGATAGAATAGAATATAATAATCTTTTTGAATCTTTTATATATAAAAATGAATCTTAGGCGTAAAAATGAAATCTCTTATCCAAAGAAAATAAGATTTGTAAAAAAAAACTACAAAGTAAGTAAGTTAGCAATCAATATTTGCACAAAGGGGACCTAAAAAAGGGGGTAAATGCAATTTGTAAAAGTTAATTGAGGTGTGCTTATATTGTAGCTCAAATTAAATCAAAGTTATTTATTGTTTTTAATAATTATCAATGATGGTATTCATTTTATAACTTACGCACATTTGGTCTATTTCATTGATATTACAATTAGAGTAATTTTACTCATCAAGACTTTACTAGATGGATAAAATTTGCTTAATTTTTTCCACAACTAAAATTTATTAATCTTCATTTCATCTTCAAAAATAAAATAAATTTTTAAATATTCATAGTAACAAACTTCCTAATTTCAAAGCAATTGTTAGACTTTTTCGATCATTTAATTAAGTGTCTCGTAATTGAAAAGGCACAAAATTTATTATGGAATACTTTAAATTATACTCATATGCTTTATCATAAATTAATAATTCTAATGATGATTAAAGTTTCTACCTTTGTGGCACTGTTCATATGGTGTTCTTCAATGTCTAGTTTTATCTTAACTACAATTAGAAGTCATTTTTTTTATAATAAAACATTTTATTATGACGATTAAGCTTTTTTTTGAATAATCGATTTGTCATGTTATGTCTATATAACAATATTTTTCTATAGCAATTCAAAATATTTGAGCGAATAACGTTGTTATAAAAAAGTTAGATTGCATTTTAATTACTTCAAAATTCAATGACTTTTTTTTCGTGTTTCAGAATACGGTTAATCAACATGTTAACAAATCAATTACAATAAATTAAATCGAATTTTGTAGGGGGAGTCATGTTATGTCTATATAACAACATTTTCCTAGAGTCGTCCAAAAATATTTGAAAAAACGACGTCATTATAAAAAAAAAAAGTTTGATTGCATCTTTATTCCAAAAGCCAATGATGTTTTTTTATGTTTCAAAATACCGGCACGTTAACTAATCAATTACAATAAATTAGGTCGAATTTTACTAGGGTAGTCATGTTATGTCTATATAACAACATTTTTCTATAGCAGTTCAAAACTATCTAAACAAACGACGTTATTATAACAAAAGTTTGATTGGATCTTTACTTCAAAAATCAATGTTTTTTTCTCATATTGCAGAATACAATTAGTCAATATGTTAACTAATCAATTATAATAAGGTTTTTTTTGGGGGGAGGGGGGGGGGGGGGGGTTTGGGGAGTT
>NW_006239321.1:85703-139276 GCF_000226075.1 Solanum tuberosum | reverse complement strand
AGGGGTGGGGGGGGGGGGGGGGGGGGGGGGGGGGGGGGGGGGGTTGTTGTGGAAGTTTTGAAGAACATAGAGGAGTAATAGTGCAATATTGATTAGAAGCCATTGATCATAAAGAGGCATACGTTGGATTGCCATATGCCACACATATAGGACCACAATACACCAATAGGGTTTTAATCATTGCACTCATTTTACATCCAAAAATATACCCTTTTTTTTTTCTTTTCTAGATACATGTGAAAATCCTCTAACCCCATATAAGACACTCCACGTCATCCATGAAAATCTCAATTAACCAATCACAACACGCTACGTCATTAGATAAGAAACACTTTTTAATTTTTTTATAAAATTTCAAAGGAATTTTTTAGGTATGGTACTAGCAGTTTTTATGATAGAACAAAGGAAATCTATGAGTGCCCATGATAAGGATTACATGGTATTCTCTACCTATTTTTTAAAATTTTATTTTTAATTTTTTTAATTTTATTTTATTATCTTTCTCTGTTACAAATTTGCCCCATACTTTATAATAAAACAACAAGATAACCATTACTTTGAAACTTTTTTTTGTTGTTCAATTTTGATGCATTCAAGATATTGTTAAATAATTTATGAAAAAGAAAGATATTTTCTTGAGTTTTCCAGAATTGGAATTTTTGAAATGTTTCATTGTACCTAGGATATCTAGACAGATACTATTTATTATTTCATCTTTTTTTGTATTTCTCTAGTAAAACAAAATGAATATATGAGAGTAGTTTTCAATAATGTAGATTGCAATTTTTAGGGTGTACAAAAAATTTAAACTTATATATGTAGTGCCACAGACTACAAAAAGAATAGGAATTAGGTTAAGAAGTTCATCGCTAATATATTGCTAAATAGCTAGTTGGACAAGATTTTTAGATAATTTGATGGTTAATTTAACATCAAACAAAATTAACGATTGATAATTATTTTTAATGATAGATTTTGTCCGTTTTTTTTTGTAGCATGTTATTTGTTCTTCATTTGTTGTTATTTCGCTTTCTAGCTTGTAGGTAATGCATTATTATGTTAAGAATTTATCGGAAACAATTTTTCTCTTGAGATAGAAGTAAGGTCTCATACATCTTATCCTCACTAAAACAATTTTCTTTCCGAATTTGGAAACTTCTTAATTTCAACTTTCTACATGACATATTTAAGACCACAAGATTAAATAACATTTTGATATATTGTATAAGTATCATTAGTTCAAGACCATAAGATTCAAAAGTTTGTTGCTTTCTTAAATTCCGTATCAAACCAAATTAAGACAAACAGATAAATTAAAACAACGGTAATAATTCTTTTGAGAACCAAAACTTGCTTGAGCTTGTTTTAAACACAAATATACATCTTAACCTCAACTTATAACGGATGCATAACAAATCTTCACTATCAATTGAACAATACTCCAAGTTACAGAATAATCATCTATACACCACCAACATTTATGTATCACATCAGCATCGAGTATCCAGAATTTAGTCCTATACTCAAAACTTATCAAGAAGGTTAATACAAGATTTCAACAAATAATACATTGGTTTAAGATGATATTTTAGTAAAATAAATAATTGCACTTCTAAAATAAAGTAAAAAATAAAAAATTAAAAAATTTGTAAATCACAAAGCAATAAGTGGTCCATCCAATAGTTGTAGGCTTTGTTTGTTTTTTTCTTCTGTACTACTGATTTTCCATCACCCAAAAACACCCCAATCTCTTCCAGTGAACTCTTTCAACAAATCTTAGCCTTTTATCTCCCCCCGTGACCCCTTTTTCTTTCTATCATACTTTAATTTTTTTTCATATTTTTTGTTATATTTATATATATGCCAAACCCCAAAACCCTTGTGAATTCCTTTATTTAAATACCCCTTTTCCCATTCTTTGATATTTCTCTTAAACATTTTCTTGAATTCAGTGCTTTCATCTTCTTGCCCAACTAAATTCTCCCTTCTTCTTGTTTAAGGTTAGATTCTCTTGGGATTAGTTACTTCATTTGTCAAATTCTTCTTATGTTTTTGGTAGGTTCTTGATACTGAAAAAGTGCTTGACTTTTTTATTTGATAAATTTTTAAATATATAATAATGTTTCGAAAAGTTTGGTTTATAGTGAGAAATGAGTAATGTATTTTTCCATTTTTTAGGGTTTTAGGGGTTTCTTTGTATTGCACTACTTACTTTTTTTCTTTTTTTTTTTATAGTACCAAATGATGGGGTTTTCAAGAATTCATCATTGAATTTCAAGGATTGTTTCAATTCTTGAAATTTTGCTCTCTGTTTTTTTGCTCTGTTATTTTTTTTTTTTATATAGTAGAAAAATGTCATCCTGTTTGGCTGGTGGTGGTAGAGCAGCTTATAAATTAGATTTAGAGATTATAAAATCTCCATCTACCTCATGGACTTCCCAATCATCTTCACCTTCTTCAACATTATCCGAATCGAGCAATTCTCCCATTGCAATCTCTACTAGAAAACCTCGAACACCTCGAAAAAGACCTAACCAAACCTACAATGAAGCTGCAGCTCTTTTATCAACAGTTTATCCCAAAATTTTCTCATCAAAACACCTCACTAAGCCTTGCAAATTCACTAAACCACATTACCCCTTTTCATATGAGTCCTCAGACTTGGTTGTCCCTTACCAAATCATCGAAAACTCGGGGTTTTTACTCCATCCTCCATTGATTGAAAAACCCAATTGCGTAATTGAGCATAAGTCAGTCAGTTCTTGTGAAAAACCATGCCAGAGTCCTGGGGAAATCGACTCTAAAGGGAGTAGTTCGTTAGATGTGTGTGAAGAATTTCAAGAAGATTTCGATGCTGAATCTATCTTAGATGAGGAAATTGAAGAAGGTGTTATTGATAATATCATGGGAAAGTTAAGAGTTGAGAATGAGGTAAAGAATGAGTCCATATTTAGTTATAGTTATAGTCATAGCAAGCGCCACCAGAATAATTCTGGTGGCACTTGCTATGGTTTTCCAATAGGATTAGGATTCGAAAATGGGTACCAACATTATGATTTTGGTATAATGAGGGGTGGAGTGAGACCATTGAGAAATGTTGATGATGGTGATAATTGGTGGAGGTATACTTCTAGTGTGAACGTTACCGACATTACTCCGAAATTTAGTAAACCTCCAATCGAGAAAAAGAAAAAGAAAGTTGAGAGACTCGTGGAGTTGAGAGGGGCCGCGGAAACATCATCAGCTAAAGATAATTCGATTACAAAGAAGACGAATAAGGAGAATTCAAGTCAATTGATTAAAGAAGAGGTAGTCGATGTTCCTAAACCAAATTCGGGGTTGTTACTAAAATTGAACTTCGATGATGTTTTGAATGCGTGGTCCGATAAGGAATCCCCGTTCTCCGATGACATTCAGGGTTCTGATGCTACAGGAAATGATGTACAAGTAAGTTTATTTTATCTTTATGGTTAAATTCTGTTTGAAATTTTATGAAGAATTTTATTTATTGGATTCTGTTATTTTTAGTTAAAAGTAGTAAGCATACTAGATAAAACTGCAACATAATTTTTGGACCACGACACGTGCATTTCATGCTTTTTTTTCCCTTTAATTATTAAGAAATATTTTAAATTATTTTTCAAAAAATACTTTTCTGCTTTTTTATATACTTTTTATTTGACTCTTTTTTTCTTTTTGTTGAATTTCATGACATAATATTCAAGTTGGTAGTTAGCATCAAATGACTGTTACAATCTTGCCTCTTTCCAGCTAGAAAGTGGGACCTTTTTGACACACTAATGTACAAAATCGTAGTTCGGTGAATAAAGTATCTCACAATAATAGAGTTCGAAAAAGAATTGTACCTAAAAAATTGCTTCTACGGTTCAGATTTGTGAAACCTATAAGTCATATAAATATAATTTTATTGTTGCACACTAATGTGTTTTTTAAGAATATTTTTGAAAAGTTCAATTTGTTTTCTATTCCTTTTGGTATATACTTATTCGAAAGTTAATTTTGAATTAGTCGTAGTTTAATAATTTTTAGATATCAAATATATAGTATTTAATAAATAATTAGTTTAATACTACGTGTATGCATCCTTAACACACACAATGATTGTTATAGTTTTAAATGTTACTTTTCTTTATAGTTTATTCAATAATGTTGTTGTTGACGTAATAGACTAATAATGCATAAAAAAAAGTGTTTTATTATCAAATCATTTATTATGACTTCAAATATGTCATTTTGTTAAGACATATTTTATAAAATCATTTTCTACTTGTCCTATTATTACTTGTGTTCTGTTATTTTGTTACCGTTGTTTTTCTTTAATTTATGTTTTAATTTTCACTTTTTTAAAATCAAATGTTTATAAAAAAATAGCCGAAGACCTTATTTGTGCAATTTTACTGAATATTTTATTATCATATAATTCATAATATTAAGTGTCTTGTTGATACAATCAACATTTTTGTTTTCACCCTTATGTTGTTACATGTTTGTTTTCACCCATTAGAAGTTGGAACTAATTAAATTTTAATAAAATTTGAAGAATGTATTGGAATATGATATATTTTTCCTTTTTTCTTTTTTCTTAATTTTTTAAAATAATGGTTTTATTTTATTTTTTGGATGCAGGCTAGATTAGCACAAATAGACTTATTCTCAGATAATGGAGGAATTAGAGAGGCTAGTGTGTTACGTTACAAAGAAAAACGACGTACTCGTTTATTTTCTAAAAAAATTAGATACCAAGTTAGAAAAGTCAACGCGGATCGACGACCCAGAATGAAGGTATTATTATTATGAAGAAAAATCAACTTATATACGTTGACAATGTAAGAGTTTTTTTTAGACGATCACCTCTTATTGTTAGTTGTTTTCCTTAATTTTTTAGGTTATTTATTTCGTTTATTATCAACATTATAATTTTTTGAGTAATCTGATAGTAAGTTTTAGTGAGTTTTTTTTATATTGATACTTGAAGTGTTCAATTAATTATTTTGATTTTTTTTTTTGGCTTGAAATATAGAGAAAGGAATAAAAAAGTGTTTTTTTTAAAAAAACAAGAAATCTTTTCACTACAATTTTTTTATATTTATTAAAAAAAAGAATTGATTCCTTAGTGTGAAACAAGGAGGAATGACAAAAATGAAAAAGTAAAACATGGAACATATGCCCAATTTTTTTTATATTTATAAAAGTTCTAAATCTTATAAAGGTAAATGATTTTTTATCTTATTATTAATTTTTTTTTGACAATGTTAAATTCTTATAAGTTATAACTCAATCAGTGTAGACAAATAAGAAGATTGTGGGGGATCTAATAAATCAAATAAAGGCACTTTTAAACTTTAGGAAATGATACTTTTTATTTTTACACTATAATGATGAACTTTTATACTAGTTTTTCTTGTTGTGAATGATTGTTTTTTTTTACAATCACTTTTAAATTTTAGAAAAAAAATTTAATTTCCAAATAACTAGGTAGAAATCTAGAAAGTTTCTAAAGAAAAAGAAGATTCAAATTTTATATTTAGGGATACATTTACAATTTCTTCTTAAATCCTCATTTATATGTCATATATTGTCAAAATAAATGAAATTTATAAAGGGGAAACAAAACTCCACTTAATTAACATATCTAACAAGTAAATTAGATTCTATAATCCATTTTCATATAATTAAAAGTCTCTTAATTTTGTACTTATACATGTTTTAATTTTTTAAAATTATTGCAGGGTAGGTTTGTCAAAAGCCCAAATTCACCAGAGGATGAGCTAGGATGATTTTTCTAGAATTACTAGGATTTTTTTTTTGGGTATTTGCAATTTTGTTTCTTTTATTTCATTGTTCTTTTTTTTTAAAAAAAAGAAAAGAAAGAAAAGTTATTCTGCCTTGTTACATTTAGAATAAAGTATCAAGGAAGATAGACTAGTTGAGAACAAGGAATATGAAGCAGAATAGTTGAATTTCTTTTTTCTCATTTTATGTTTTGTTTCATTTTTTTTTATAATTCTCTAATTATATTCGCATCAAACTTATTATGTTGCACGGTTAGGAGGACAGTTAGAAATAGGAAAATATGTTGATACTGAACAGTTATGTAGACTTCTCCTTCACTTCAAGACCTCCCGTCTATTCGGATTGAGCCAAAGCAGACACTATTAGTGGAGAGATGTTGATGTGAAGAGTCCCACATCGACCCTTTTCCTTAGTAAACATTTGTGTGTCCACAACAAAAAAAGCCAAAAATTGGCCAGTCTTTTAGACATCTCACAATAAAGAAGCCCTAACCCCTCGGTGCCAAGTCACCAAAATAGATAGTCAAGGAAGTAATAATCATCAATTACATATAATCGATAAAGTAAAATTCCTCGATGAAATATTTTATTCGATAAGTTGTATTAATTCAAGTTCTAAGTCAGGACCCTAGACAAAATAATGAATTTTTTAGATAGATATATGTACATTTGGAAGATACAACCAAAATAGACAGAGAGATGCACACAATTTTCTATATTTCTATGTATACAACTCTAACTTTGGACAAGAAAGTGATCCAAGTACATGCACTCATTATTCAGTAATACCTTTTGATAGTACACACTTTTTCTGGCCCCAACTACAACCCAAAAGACCAGCAACTGTGCCACCACAGTGGCCAAACAGTACAACATTCCAATACCTCCAAACAAGTATATATACTATAAAACATGACTGCCACAATGTACCTTTTTGCGCGGTTCAAAACTCGGTGAATAATGAATTCTATCACTTTATCATTTTTCACTTTTAAGTACCAAGGATTTTGTCTACATGGCAAGGTTTTTACTTGATAGCCACTACTACATAACATAACCTTATATCACTGGTCGCGCTCTTACTACTTGACCGCAACTACTACATACCTGTACAGAGAACTCTTCACAAGTTGAGTTCATTAAGCCGCTCTCGTACTTGGTCATGTCACCTTATATGTACACATGAAAAATCCTTAAGAGAGCTTTTATCAACTGCAAGAGAAAACCATACTCTACAGCTCAAATAGCCAGCCAGCATTCTGTATCATCATAAAGTAACAAATGCGAACATCACTAGAAAATGATAACAGATTAAACAACATAAGTAGAAGCTCTGAAG
The DNA here is from genome assembly GCF_000226075.1 of Solanum tuberosum. NCBI lineage: Eukaryota > Viridiplantae > Streptophyta > Magnoliopsida > Solanales > Solanaceae > Solanum > Solanum tuberosum. The sequence continues at coordinate 132,124 of NW_006239321.1, read as the reverse complement.
TCTGAAGCAAGGTTAGAGCATTGGATGGTTTCAGATTCTGAATGTTGAAAGCATATCCTTCAATTTGAGCTTACTTGTCCAGCTTCAGTAAATTGCAACATATTAACAGGCTAGCGGCAAAACTAAACAAATCGTGCAGCTATGCCACAGTCTTCACCAAAATCAAAAGCAAATCAAACTGCTGCAATATCCACCCCACACCATTTTTCGTACTTGCAGCACCACAGCTGCCATAAATCACAACCAGCAACACCAACAATACCTGTTATAGACCACTCTTCATTGAACAAAGTGGAGTGCGAAACTCTATGAATAACTGAAATCACACCTAAAAAGAAAATAGATAGTTCAAAGCATCAATTTAGTATCTAATACTGCCCCATTATATTATTTGTTACCAAACTGTTCTGATGCTTCATATTGTTATAAGGCAACACATTCATTACAATGTCGCTGATCATGAATCAGAACAGAAAAGAGAAGTAACAGAAAATGATAACAAAGAAGAACAAATATAATAATACTAGTATAGCAAGAATTCTGCACAATGAAAAGAAATTAAGAACTAACTGGAAGTTGAACAAGCTCAATATGAACTCCCAGATAAAAGCATTGCAATGTATCTTTGGCCGAGTAATCATCCCTATGAGATATCTTCTTGGCACAATATGCAACCTATATTTATGAATTTAAAATGCTTACAGACGTGACTTAAGCTTTCTAATCACCGAGGTGCAAGAGCCATATAAGAACATGGAACCTAAATGGAGTTTACCGTTGTCTGTGATGGGAAGAAACCTTTGAATCTATTTTATTCTCTGTTTTTGGTAAGATTGATCTGATAATAGCCTCCAGATTACAAAGTACCAGCAGATAAGGGTAGCTTAGATTGCATTCACACACACAAATTAGAAGCAACACATAATATCTTTTAATACAGAGACAAAGTAAAGTAGTCTTATTCGTTCCAAAGTAACGTTAGCAATTTCACCCTTCTTTCTTTATATGCAGCTCACTTTATCTCTTTTTCTACTTTTCCTGATCTCATGTTCTTTGTCACTACAGAATTTCACTTGTATGAAACTAACTTTTTCTTCTTAGCCCTTGATAATGTTCCATAGGAAATTAAGGACTTCTACAAAGATGAAGGAACTTTGAAACAATTAAGTCTAGACATTGAAGCAATTATCCCATCTAACTAACCCCTATTTGCTCAGTGGACCCTACTTCTAGAAACGGTTACTGCTTAAAAATAAATATGTAAGGCAGCCAAGGGTGTGATCTAGTGGTCAATGAAGTAACCATGAGATCTCAGGTTCAAATACCAACAGAGGCAAAAAATATACTGGGTGATTTTTTCTCATCTGCCTACGCCTTGGTGAGCAGTGTTACCCGAAAGTTGTGCTGCGAGAGGTAGCAGGTGCCTGTTAAATAGTCGAGATACGTGCAAGCTGGCCTCTACACCACCATCACAAAAAATAAAAATAATTGAACAAGTGAGCAGGAACAGGAAGGCGTCAAATTCATCCTAGGAAGAGGAAAGATAATGGAAGAATGCGTCAACCATTGCCTGACAGTAGTTCAAGTCTTTCTTCAATTATATAAGAAGATAAGGTTGGTACTTTCTAATTAGTGGAGGTACATATTTTTTCCTTATCTTCAATGTTTTCTTCTTTCACCTATATTTTAGAAAATAGTTCACTCAATCATCAACCTTATGCTTCAAGAAGTTAAAATATCTTGTCTCTGCTCAAACTGATATTGCACATCCTGAAATTGAGCTATGGTAATTCATCTATCCAAAACCCACAAGTTATTCATCTAAGACAAAATCATATTCAATCCACAACACTAAAAACCAAAGGGAAACTATATTACGAAATCATAATATGTCTTCCATTACAAATATACTAAGGTCAAGCTAAGTTAAATAAAAGTTGAATAAACCTAGACCAACATTCGAAAAAATAAAGAAAGAAGTGAAAGAAGCAAAAAAAGATAAACCAAGGGAAGCAGTTTTACCATCAAGAATGGCTTTGAGGAAGCTGTAGACAATGGATTTGCAGAAGGTAACACCTGCCAGCAACAATGGCTCCCAAAACTGAGTTTTCACTTTGGCATTCAGGCTTGAAGACTGAGAGAGCTAACTTTATCAATTCCCCCACTATTTTTTAAAAATGAATTTGAGTATTTGACCAGCACCACCCCATCCCCTTCGCCTAAGAACTCATCTTCGCTTCACTATTTATGCTTTGCCTAGCCTCAGCTCAGTGCTGCCCTACCCCATTGCCAAACTTAGCAAATACATGTTCTCTTTCAACGCACATGTAGGTTACTACCAAATAGAGAAGTACATCAGAAATCAAAAAGGCCCAAGAATCATTCCTTCACAAATTAAAAAAGGTAACCACATTGAGCATATTAAGTTTAATGATACACATTCAGCATGCTAGTGTTTCTACAAAGTACCTCTAACACCCTTCCTTCGTGGTAGGTCAAACACATCGATAAAAACTCATGATTATTATATCAATTCAAGCATAACACTCAATAGAGAAGCCATTGAATTATAAGAGATACAGCAAGAGCTAACCACCAAGAATGACATAAGCAGTGTGGTCAAACTTCAAAGGCTTATTTAAGGCGTGCTTAAGTCCTGAAGCTCAAAAAGCTGAATGAGGATGCTTCGCATTGCTTATGTTGCTCCAGTGTAGGGAAGACACCAAGGGGGGTGCCTCATTTCTCGCAAATGCCATTTGAATCAAGCAATACTAAACAATAAATGTAATTAACAAAGGGATGTATTAATTGTTAAGGAAAGCATTATGAACGAATTGTTACTTTTTTCTTGCGTTACAATTATTTTTCTTAACTGTGCCTTTTCTTACTAAAGCCCACAATTTAACTGCACTTTGCGCCAAAAGCCTCAATATACTTGGAGCGTTTTCTAAAGATTTTTTGCCTTTGACAATACTATATATAAGCAACATTCGCAAAGGCCACCCCCTCCTTTACATTTGAAAAAAGTTACGCATATCAATCATCTAAAGTAGCCTGCTAGTATCTATACAAATGTACCTCTGTCTTTGCATATATCAAAATATCAATTGCAATATAACTCATAGAGAATCAAGGGCTAGACCAAGAACGATAGAAGCAACATTCCTTTTTTATTTTCCCAAAACAGCAATGAACAAGATCATCATCCTCTTTCTATTCTTTTTGATGAAGTCATCCTCCTATTCTTCTTCTTAATCAATGTCATTTTTCTTCTTCATAGTCTTCTTTTGCACCAATACTAGCAACATTAAATATTCAATACTTCCAACTAATGTGTTAGTCACCAGAAGAGACAAACCTAAGCTGATGCAATTCTCCCTTTTCAGAAAAGTACACAACCTACCCAAAGGGCACAGCGAACCAACAAAAACTTATTCATGTTACTCCAACGATTAAACAGGAGAGTGGACAGGCAAGTTTATAATTGAACACAACAAATACACTTTTGGTACAGTTCCAGAAACTGATAAAGGTAGAGTCTATTTCAAATCACATCTCACCAAACCAACAAATGCTGCTCGTCAGCCCAGACAAATTATTATGTGTCTCCCAGGATCAGTATAGTATTAGCTAAGCCACTTGTACTTTGCATCTAGCTTGCAACTAAAACAAGATTGCAGATTCTCTGTGATAGAACTAGCTTCTACAATCATGTCGAATGAGACATATATAGCAAAATTGAATAGAAAAGAGGCGAAAGATGCAATCACTTAAGTTGAACCATAAATAAGGAGTCCTCCTAATTGCAATAAGATATCACGTCTGTCCAAGGAGAAAAACAAGCAGAACCTTTTTCAATTAAAAGAAATTCTGCAAGAGTCAAAGAAATTCTTAAAGCTTGCATAACTCATGTTTGTCTCCCTCCTGGATCATTATTTTTAAAATAATTACATAAAAATACCAAGGGAAGAGGAAAAATTTTCCGTTGCGTAATGTAGAACTTCTCACTTCCTCTCAACACTTGTCCGTCTTCCTCTCGTTCTATCATATGCATATCATGTAAAACTGTGTATCTCGCCAACTCAGAATGCTAATATGGAACTGTCATCTACAAGTATGATTCAAAAACAACTACTCCTCAAATTCAACCAGTGGGAATAGCCACAATCATCCTTACATACGAACACAAATGGAAATTTAGACGAACAGCAACAGCTCAGGATATTCTAACAACCATCTTGTTCTTTTTCCCCGCAGACAAAAGGATAACTTTGTCATCCACAATGTCATCTGCCTCAATCTTCTTACTCTCGCTATCAACTTTGGCATTGTTCAAGTAAAGTCCCCCTTGCTTAAGCATTCGTCGTGCAGCTGATTTGCTTTCAAGCAAACCACTGGAAACATAAAGATCCAAAATTGGTATGTTTAACACCTGTTCATGATTCATGGAGCAAGATGGAACATCAGCTGCAATACCTTCAATTGTTTTCCAATCCAATTTGGTATCAGCATTTCCAGGCTTCAAAGCCTCTGTAGCCTTTAGAGCCTCTTCCAATCCCTCTTGTCCATGAACAAACCGTGTAACCTCCTCGGCCAGCCTACGTTGAGCTGTGTTAGGAACATATCCTAGTTTTCCCATATCCCTCTCCAGCTCTGCAATCTCTTCAATGCTCAAAAAGGTAAGAATCTTAAGAAACCTCACTACATCATCATCTGGGACTGTAAAAAAGTATTGATAGAACTTATACGGTGACAAAAGTGAAGCGGATAGCCAAATTGCACCATCTTCTGATTTTCCAAACTTGGTACCATCACTCTTGAGAAGCAATGGAAAAGTAAGCCCAAAAACAACCGGAACATTGCCAACAACAGCTCCATTTTCGGAAGATTTTCCTATAAGCCTACGAATAAGATCAGTACCAGCAGTGATATTACCCCATTGATCACTACCACCAATTTGCACAATGACACCTTCCTTTTCATACAAATGCACAAAATCATAACCTTGTAAAAGCTGATACGTAAACTCAGCATAACTCATCCCTTGCTCTGCATTTTCCAACCTTTTCTTCACACTTTCCTTCGACATCATAGTCCCAACTCTAGCATACCTCCCCACATTCCTCAAAAAATCCAAAAAATTTACATCTTTCCACCAATCATAATTATTCAAAATTTGTACCTCTCCAGCATTTTCACAAACACCTGGTGAGTAAACCAAAATCTTCTTAACAATACCAGCAATCCCAGATATATTCTTCTCCAAAGTTACCAAATCAAGCTCGGGTCGCTCCAAACTCTTCCCAGACGGATCACCAATCCGACCCGTAGCACCTCCAATAAGCCCCACAGCATTATGCCCACAACGTAAAAACCAAGAAAGCACAATTATACCCAAAAGATTACCAAGGTGTAAGCTTTCAGCAGTTGGGTCAAACCCACAATACACTTTCAACGGACCCAAATTCGGGTCGGAACAAACGGAGCGAAGTGAGTCGCTAGTCACTGATTCCAATAACCCCCTTTCTTCAAGAATGTGTAAAACATTGGGTCGTGATTTACTGTTCGGATTGCTAAAATTGTCTTCTTGGGATGTCGTCAATGGTGAGATAGAGCAAAAGGGTCGATGGGAAAAGTTGTGGTGGGAAGGGGTATTGGGGAGAAAAAGGTATGTGGGTAGTGGTAATTTTCTCAAGAAAGATGAAGTGAAAGGTCTGAGGGTAGTATTGAGAAGAAGAGATCGTAGGCCGGAGTTAATGGCACCGGCACCGGCGGCGGCGGCCATTTTTATGTGTGTTGACTGTTGAGCTTAGTGTTGCAGTTTTATCTGCTTGGGATGAGTTTAACTGGAAACACACGGTTCTAGGAAGGCCATATTTCAAAATTTTCAAATTAAGATTAAGATATTAATTAATATTTAAATTATGAGAAATTTAGAGAGATCTCAATAGTTTAGGAGCTAATAATTTAGATACACTTAAGTTTGTAATATTACGAATCTTATTAGATTTTGATCTGTTCATATGTCTAGATACATGTATCTTGAAATACGTGTGGTCAAAATTAGATGTAATGTATCAAAGTGGATTCGCATGTATTTGAGATAGATAAATTTTGCTCACCTCCCTCCTATCTTGCTCGCCACTCTCCTATCTCGCTCGCATATTTGATATTCTACATACATGTGAATTTCACCTTATTCATGATATATGTGTCTAGTGTGATTCACATGTATCTGAATTACATAGACAAATCTCACTTGTCTGCCTCCTATTCTCGCTCGCCTTTCTCCCTATTTCAATGTATTTAATAGCAAAAAACATGTATTTGAGTGTATTTGCCTTGAAATATGATATGGAGTTGTTAATCAATGAGATAAAATGTATTTATTTCAAACTATAGGGACAATTAGTAAATATAGTAGGAATGTTTGTGTAATTAGATAGTTTCTCCATAAATTATTGGCGACTTTAATTTCTTATTCCCTCTGTTTCAATTTATGTGACACCTTTCGAATTTCGAGATTCAAATAAGTTTATCTTTGACCATAAATTTTTCATATATCTTGTAAATATTTTGAATTGTCAATTATTGAATTTATAGTACTTTCTATGCAGTTTACAAATATATAAATTTCATTTCAAAAAGTTTTAAGATGTTATGCACAAATTCTCAGTCAAACTTAAATTGTTTGACTTACGAAAAATGAAAAGTGTCACATAAATTGGAACATAGAGAGTAATTGATTTTTTTAAAAAAAATATTGCTAAATTGGTTGAATTCGTAAGCTCATTCATAAACTCACTTGCAGAGTTTTACATGCTTCTCATAAGGCATATCATCAATATTTAATATTCAGACACAATCCAATTTATTATGCATATTGATCAACCCACGAATCTTACCATTTAACAAATTAAAATGATAATTAACATATACAACCCATAATAATTGTACATTAAATAGTTTATAGCATATGTTTTTCTAAATCAAAACATTTACCTCAATTTGATCGGTCTTGTTCAAAACATACAAAAATATACTAGCATAAGAAATCAGAACTATACTCTTTTCATAATTAAGATAAATTATATTTAATTTTATGTTATTATCATAGATTCATAGTAATGGTTTGTCTAATTTCCATCTTAATTGTGAACATAAACTTTATACTAATAATTTATTTTTCTGTGTATAATTTAAACTCTATACACTAAGGAATCGTTTAGTGGAATGTGTAAAAATAATATTGACTACAATATATTAATAATGTTGGGATTAATAATGACAAAATTAGTTATGCTTAGACTATTTCCTATCTACGATTTGATTTAGTGTATAACTGACAATTCTATCTTTACACATACTTACCCATATAGTAATAATCTTTTGTATTTCTAAAATATCATAATGTATAATATAACTATACATAGATATACACATAAGATAAAAATCTTACCACACAAAGAATTGAATAATACCATAACTACTATTTGTATCAAATTCCCTAATACATCCTACTAAACGACCCCTAATTCATCTATTATCATAAGTCAAATAGGCGAATATATGATTTATTTAAATCTCTATTATAATTGAACAAACAATTCTTCTATAATATTCCTCTTTTAAGTTATTGGGTTGTAAGTTAAGTAATTTGTATATGTTCTTAATGAATTTCATAAGATAAATATAAATTTGACCAAAATTATTAGATTCCATCGAACCTGTAGCGAACACTCTAGCTCTAGTTACCACATATAGCAATCAAAGAGAAAATGTAGCCATGAGATAAGTCTATAGAGTACGTTTGGATTATAGATGATGCAAGTTTATAGATAGCGCTAGATCCTTACATGCGACACTTTTTTAGATGTATCACACGCACTATGTCATGTGAGTAAAAAGTGTCTAATAGATAACACTTTTCTAACATGTTCAAATTAGCACAAGACAAACCAAAGTTACATCAGAAATCACAAATCGAGCTTGTTGTCATCACCATTAGCCACCATTGGAACAGGGTCGTCCTTGTTGATTGCCTTCTTATACTTGTATCTCTTTGCAACGATGAGAAAAATGAAGAAGTTTAGCACGCTTAAAACGGACAGTAGGAAGAAGAAATAATGAAGCTTTCCGTAATTTGGATTGTCTGATAGCCATCCCATCTTCCCATTCCTCGTGCTAATATCTGTGACAATGGTTACTAACAACGAGCTCACATAACTCCCAAGCGCGGTGGTTGTCAAAGAGAGAGCAGCACACAAACTCCGCATTGAATCAGGAGCTTGATCATAGAAGAACTCCAACTGACCGATAAATGTGAAAACTTCAGCACAACCAATTATCATGTACTGAGGAATTTGCCAAAATACTGACATTGGGATGTCCTTGGAGTCATAGAGGTTGCGCCTTTTTACTATCCCGAGCCTAACTACCTCCACGAGTGCAGCAGATACCATAGCAAAGACAGATATAACAAGCCCCGTTCCCATTCGTTGGAGTTGAGTCAATCCATTCTTGTGACCTGTGAACTTTCGAACGAATGGTACAAGCACTCTATCATAGACAGGAACCCATAGAATAACCGCGATGGTGTCAAAAACAGATAGTGAAGCCTCGGGGATTTTTAATTTGCCTAAATGTGTATCCATAGACATGGCTTGCACCACAAAATAATTGCTCATTTGGCTATACGCTGTGCTGAAGATAATCCCAGTAGCCCAAATAGGTAGCAACTTGACAACAGACTTGAACTCCTCAACTTGTGTCACTGTGCAAAGTTTCCAATTGTTTATTGAACCTCTGTTCTCATCCAACCCTGTTTTCACAGCAGCTCTATCGAAGAACCTGTAAAAGTAACAAACATATTTGAGTTACAGAATCTCGTAAATGCTACAAATATCAAGCTAGTTATATAAAATGAGTCTTTTTTGAATTAGCAAAAGTGGTGATTTTGGGTAACATAGTGTATCACATGCAGCCAAGTCGAGGCAAACTCTGAATACTAGATATGACATCAAAATAACAAGGGTCAAGGTCCGCTAGATAAACTTAAGCACATGTACCCCGGTGACCTCAGAAATTTCATAAAAAGGGCTTTCTAGAGTCCACAATGACCAATCGTCACATGAATTGCTAAGGATTCAATAAGTCCAACATTGATTCTTTCAGATGTGTCAATTGAGCAAATATTGTGGTGGCGATAGTGAAGGACGGTGCTACTTAAAGTAGCTTGAGGCTAGGATGATAAAAAGCTTAACACCTTTTATTCTTAGTAATTACTTTTTCAATATGAAAATGAAAAATCATTACATCATTTCTGAACGTACCTCAGGTCGTTTGTATGAGCAAGTTTGCGACTCCCTTTGATGGCGGATTCAGCTTCTGCAGTCTCATATAACAGAGATTTTTCAGCAGGCAATGTAACATGACATTTTCTAAGAGAAGCCACTACAACCTGGCATATACGCGTCAAAGGGCTTCCTCCAGGCTTTTGGTATCTATAGAGCCTAGATCCTGAAAAGAACGATACAACAGCAAAGGCCATAGCCGCAGCAGGAACACCAAATCCCCATCCCCAGCTAATATCCTGTTGTATCCAGACTATCAACGAAGAAGCAACGAGAGCCCCAATGTTGATGGAGAAGTAGAACCAATTAAAGAAGGAATTTTTGTAGTTCCTTTCGATAGGATCAGCATCATCAAACTGGTCTGCACCATAGGATGAGACACACGGCTTGATTCCTCCGGTTCCCAGTGCTACTAAGTAGAGTGCAACGAAGAATACTGCTGTTTGACTATCGGTTGAGTGACATTTATTCTTTTCATAACAAATCGGCCTAAGTCCGGGCACTGATGCTGATACTGTCAATAGTGTCATCCCCTTGAATGATAAGAAAAATCAGTTAATACATCACTACAAAAGAAACTAGAATTAGCTATGAACTTCATCACTAATCTGTCGCTAAATCACTCGTAGACACCAGATAGTAAATTAATAAACTCACACAAACATAGATGATTGAGAATATGGCAATAGTCCAGTATCTTCCAAGATAAGAGTCGGCGAGAAATGCTCCAAGCAAAGGCATAACATAACAGGTCCCTGCCCAATTCGATTGATTTTTAGACGCCGTTGCAGTTTCCTGACTGAGTTGAGTCTTGAAATAATACACAAGATTGGTGCTCATTCCATAATATGCCAATCTTTCACAGCATTCATTCCCTGTCAAAATGACAACAATTAATATCAATAATAGTTATCATCGCAGAAAATTCATTTCTCAACAATTTTATACCAAACTATTGCGTGGTATAGTCACTCAACTAATAGTTAACATCTCAGAAAGTCACTTTCTTTGTTGAAAAAAAAATAGAATCAAGAAGAAACACGACTTTCTGAAATAACAACCATTAGTTGAGTAACTATCTGAGATATCAACTCCTAGAGGTAAACCACGCAATAGTTTGGCATAAGATTGTAAATATTTGCTTGGAGTTAACTACAAGGCCACTCTATTCAACATATTTGGCGGAAGACGAACCAATGTGCACACATTTTGACAAATAAAAGATACAAACATAATATGTGAAGATTATGGTATAGAACTATGTTTGACCTGACTCCAAAAACACGAGAATATGAAATGACAATGAGTTAATATTATTACCAAGTATATAAGGGCAAGCCTTCCAAGTTCCTGTTTTCTTTTTATTTGCAGGCTTATTCCGATAATCGACAGTTCCATCCTTGGTGTAGACATCTTCTTCTTCTGCCATGGCCTAACAAAGATGAAACAACAGAGCGTTCTTGATCAACCTAGTTTTCGTCGATCAAATAAATTATCTAAACCTGGAAACTCAAAACTCAATTTAGAGGGAGACAAAAGATTGAGCTATCTCACAAGTCTAAAACAATATTTTTCTTAAGGTTCATTCACATAAACCTTAATACATTATGCTCATGTCACGTCGAGGTACTACATGAAAAAAAATAGCAAAAATTCGATTCAGTTTATCGTAATCGATTAGTTGACATGTTAGTTAGATGTATTTTGACCAATGAAAAGACTAGATACATCTTGGAAAATGTTATGTTAGTTTGTTGGAAAATTAGTGGTTCATGTTTTACTCCCTTCTCCTATGTTATCAATCAAACAATAGGAAAAAGTTATTAAGAAAATAATAAAAGCAGTCAACTCTCCTTGTAAATTCCACCATTTTAGTTTAGTTATGTCATTTTTAGTCTGTTTCAAGAAAAATATCACTTTCGATATTTAGTATTTCCTCTATACATTTTTACTTATTCAGTATTGACTTAACACATCTCTTAAGAAACAATAAATAGAATGAGAATATAATAAATTCAAGTTTTGAAAAATGACTATAGTTAATAATAAGGATAAATTATGAACTAAGATAAATTATGTCTTATTTTTTTCAAACTAGACGAATAAAAATGGACACCTATTTTTAGTATTGTAAATAAGTAAAAATAGACGGAGGGAATAACTTTTTGATATTTTGGTACATTACTCATATACTCCTTTCTGTCCATTTTACTTGTCTTTTCTTTTCTGTATGCCTCTTAAGAAAACATTAATCAAAAGAGTAATTTGACTAAATTATCTTTATTTATTCTTTGTTCTCAATTTAGTACTATTCTCTTTTTCACTATACTAATTTCTCTCCATATTTATTGAATTGAGTAAGGGTAAAAGTGGAAACTAATACTTAGTTAATTATATTTGATTTTTCTAAAATGTCAATTATTTTGGACCATCTATTTTTATTTTTTTTTTAGTTTAGGACCATATGATTCAAAAGTTTTAAGTACTTTATAAAACTTCATGTTCAGTCAAACTATAACACATAAATCGAAACAGAAAAAGTAAATGCGCAATATTACTTGTCTAGTACTTTCATTATGACTCCTTAATCTCTATTAGTATGTTTTACTAGTACTAGTACAAATCAAAAAGAAAAAAACAGTAAACTAAGCAAACAAATAAACCTCAAAAAGTGGAACAAAATTTTCCAAGAGCACAATAAATACTACTCCTATATTTGTTCTCATTGGGAAAAAATGGTACAATACATTTACTGAATTGATGGAAAACACAAATAAAGAATTTAATTTTACAAAAAAAAAAGTAGGTATTTTTTCGTCAACAATGAAAGTCGTTGAACTTCAAACTCGAGTGGAATAATTTATTCATATGGGAATTTTCATCCTATTAGTGTCACATCTACTTTTCTATCTTTGCAATTCTTTTTTCACCATACCGGGACAAGACATGATCGTGATTTAAGAAAAAAGTACCATAAAAAAGACTAAAGAAATTAGGGCATGACCTATGTTACTAGGACTCTTAAAGAATATTGCATCACCCTTCTCTATCCTTTAAATATATATTATTTTTGAAGGATCTGACATAATCGATATTTTTATATAAGTCCAAACAACATAGAAAATAATTACTTTTAACAAAACACAGACTAATACGAACCGATCAGAAGAAGCAAAAGGATGGTGAAAAAGAAACAAACCTCAAACCTTTGTTGTTGTAAGAGAAATTCTTAGTAGAAGAAAAGGTTGTTCCTGGAATTAGAAATCCACAATTGGGAACTCAGTCAAAGAAACACAAAGTTATATTTATGCTTTGTAGTAAATGATCATTAAATTGTTTATTAGTTATATATATACTTTGTAATAAATGATCATTAATTTGATCCTTTGTCCTTTTTATTTTTATATTTTGACCCTTAAATATATTTTGACCAACTTTTCCTTTTAACGATGAAAGTAGCTGAATTTCAGATAGAGGGTGTGCATAGTGGAAAATGTATTTTTGATTTTTCATGTTCGGTTAGTCATAATTTTAGAAAAATATTTTATTTAGGAAAATAAATTTTCACATTGATTGTTTCTTTTCATCCTCCGGCACACCTCATCTTCACCCTGTGCATTACTCATGGCATAGCCACATGAAGTAACCGATGACCAGTTGAACACAGTCACACACTTTGTCGGAAAGTTATATTATGTATATAAAAAATACACCAAGTATATAGAACAACAATTATTTTTCATAAGTATATATTAAATTCATTTTGAACACCCTGAACGAAATTTTTAATTTTGTAGCTAGCACACATAGCCCCATCCCACCACCCCACACTCCTACCCCCGCACCCACCTCCCATAATATTTTTAGTTTAGGACCATATGATTCAAAAGTTTCAGTATTTTCTTAAACTTCAGAATAAGTCAAATTAAAACATATAAATCGAAACATAAAAGAATAAATCAACAATATTAATCCTCTAATATACTTTCATTATGACTCCTTAATCTCTATTATCATGTTTTCCTAGTACTTGTATAAATGGAAAAGAAAAATAAGTAAACTAAACAAAGAAACCTTCTAAAATGGAACAAAAATTTCGAGAGTACAGATGAGCACAATAAATACTAATATTTGTTCCTATTGGAAAAAAAATAATGGTTACAATACATTAATTGAATTGATGAAAAAGACAAACAAAGAGTTTAATTTACTTTTCATTTCTCCCCCTTTCATTGAATTATTGTTTTATTTTTGGAGAAGTAGGTGTTCGTTAACCATGAAAGTCATTGAACTTTAAACTCAAACGGAAATCTACTTTCACATACACCTAATTTATTCATATGGGAAATGCCATCCTATTAATATCATATCTCTTACTCTCTATTCATTTTTAATTGTCATGTTGCATTTTTTGAAAGTCAATTTGACTAATTTTCAAAGTTAAATCAGATTACATTATTTTGATATTTTAAACTAAAAACTTAGATATTCAAAAACTATACGAAAAATATTATAAATTGCAATTTTTTATATATATATATATCAATTTAATGAAAAAATACATCATAAAATAATGTTAATCAAAATTCTTATCGTTTGAATCTAAAAAAAGGAAAGCATAACAACTAAAAAGAAACGGAGGAAGTACTTTTCAACCCTTTTCTATATCTCTTTTTGTACTCTTTCTTTCTAACTTTTCAAAAGAACATTACTATAAAGACATGATCGTGATTTAAGAAAAAAATACTTTTGAAAAGACTAAAGAAATTGAGAAATGACTTATGTTACTCAGACTCTTAAAAAATATTGTATCACCCCCGTCGATCCTTAAAAAATATATTATTTCTGAAGAATCCAACATACACCAATCGATATTTTTAAAAAGTCCAAACAATATAGAGAATAATTACCTATAACAAAACACAGATTAATACGAGCCGATCAGAAGAAGCAAAAAATTACGAAAAAGAAACAAACCTGAAAAACCTTAGTTGTTGTAAGAGAAATTCTTAGTAGAAGAAAAAGTTGTTCCTGGAATTAGAAATCCACAATTTGGAATTCAGTGAGAAACACAAAGTTATGTTTATGCTTTGTTATAAATGATCCTTAATTTGTTCTATCTGCCCTTTTTATTTTATTTTTTAAATGTAGGAGTAAAGAGAAAATGTTAAAAAAATGGTCCCTCAAATATATTTTGAGTATTTTTTGTCCTTTAATGAAAGTTGCTGAAAATACTTTTTCGATTTTATCATGTTCGGTTAGTCAAAAAAATTTAAAATATTTTTTTATAGGAAAACAAATTTTCTTAAAAGAAAAAAAAAGACTTTTCTGTAGAAGTGGGAAAGCAATTTCATTTGATTGTGTCATTCCGACCCTCCAACACACCCCATCTTCATAGACTTCACCTCTACACATGCCCCATCCTCACACCTACCTCCTATGGTATTTATCTAGATTATGTATAAATATTTTTAGAATAATATCTTTTTATTTACGAATAAATAAACACAAAAAATAAATAAGAAATTCATTTATTTTTCTGCTATCTTATTTCTCAAAAAAATAAATAATATTTTTCTCCATATCGAAAACACCATCATGAGTGGAAATCTCCTTCCACAATTGGAATTCCGTGACAGATACACAAAGTTATAATTTCTTATTTCAGCCTTGTTTGAGATGATCTTAAATTTGTTCTTGTCTTCCCTTTTTATTTTTTTTTAATGTGGGAGTATAAAAAGTGACGAAAATGGTCATTGTATATTTTAGTATAGGTTTAAAATAGTCTCTTAAATATATTTTGAACAATTTCTATTTTTATTATGATAATGAACATTCACTTAAAAATGAAAAAAATGACTCTCCAGGCGGTTAACTTTTTTTTTTTTTCATATTTATATTTAACAATTGTTGGGACAGACTCTCGTGGAAAATGAAAAAACCCCTTATCGGATTGAAAGCGATGACTTAAGCTTCTTTCTTCTTCAAATAGGGCGTTTAAAGAGCATGGACTCTTTAGTTTAATTAAGTTCCAATTTGGAAAATGAAAAGGCCCCATTTGATTCAATTCACGAATTAGCCCACTATGAGTCTACTACATTTTTTTTTCCATAATAATTTTATATAATTAGATAATAGTAATAATAATAATAATAAAGTATATCATTCGTCTTTTTTTTATATAAAAAATCAACACTTTTAATCTTCATCAAATATTCTACGAATTCTATCAATTATATTTACAAATTCTGAGGATTTACGCGACTAGTCCTTGTACAATAAATAAGTTTTGATATGCGACTCACACTTGTTACTAGGGGTGTTCACGGGTCGGTTTGGATCGGTTAGTGGTCAAAACCAAAATCAAACCAACTTAATCGGTTTTAAAATTATCAAAACCAAATCAAACCAAATTTAATATACATTTATCGGTTTTGGCTTGGTTTGGTTCGGTTATTCGGTTATTAACCATAAACAAAAATAAAAGAAAAATTCATTCAAAATGTGAAAAAAGTGACAACAATCTATTCAAAACAAAAAAATAGTTAGAATGACTGAAATTATTGAACTTTCGATCACTGAATTTATTATGATTAAAACTTTAAAATTCACTATATTGGCTTACAAGGAAGAGATATTAACATTTTCAGTCCCACAAAGAATTGTCATAGACACTCTTATACATGAAATCAATAAAATAAATATTTTCACCTTGGACATTTTTGCTTTCAATAAGTAAATTATAATGAAAACATATATAAGATCTTTAAAATTATTTATAAAAATAATATATTAAGTATGTATATTAATAAAATATATGTATATAATTCATCAGTTTGGTTCGGTTATTTCTTCGGTTTTTTTGAATAAAACCATAACCAAACCAAATACTATCGGTTTTCAAAAATCTAAAACCAAACCAAACCAAACCCAAATAAAATCGGTTTTATTTTATCGGTTTGGTTCGATTTTTCGATTTGAATCGGTTTTTATCCAAACCGTGAACACCCCTACTTGTTACTAAAAGGGACAAGGCCCTACTTGGGTTAGAGTGTGAAGCGAAGCGCACGCTTCATTAAAGATCAAAATAAATGGAGAATAAATATAAGCAAAAGTTCACATTAAAAGCTAAAAGGTAGTTATCACAAAATTCTTCATAGACCATAGGACAAACAAAATCAAATTTATAATGGTTCAACATCTATTTCTCATTGTTCAAAAACTTTACTTATGTAAGATCGTCAGAATTTTGTATTCCACCGTTATCATTATATTATTCATCATCATCTTCCTCAGCTGTGATTGTTGCATTCTATTACTAATGGAGGAACTGACTATTCAGTAGCTTCACCTTCTTCTATATCTTCATCTTTATCATCACCAATATTAGTCACATCTGATTGAAGTAAAGCCTGACGTTTTTGTTCGTTCTTTACATCAACATATTTCTTCATTTCTTCCCTTACAACATCCGGGCATTGTTCACACCGTGTGACGTCCCTGCAAGTACCAATCAAGTGTTGTTTGTGACGAAAGATTCCGCCATTAGTAACTTTTTTACAAAAGTTACACTCAACTGCGGCCTTATTGGTCTCACTTGCTCTTTTCCCATATTTCCAACCCGGGTCAACAGTTTTTAATTGCTGTTAAGATCAAAGAAACTAATCAACAAGATAAACAAAGTAATTGAAGTAACATGTAGTAGTAAAAATGAAGAATACGATACTATGAAAGTACAAGGAATAAAATTAAGAATGAGATATTTGACCTTCAGCTTGGGTTTGCGCTGAGACTTCTTCTTGATTGTACTATTAGTTGGTTCAACCTTGAACGTAGACCCCTCACCGTCATTCAATATCTTTGTGTGCTCATTTCCTCCACTAGTTCCAGAGATCACCGGAGAAGATTCATCATCATTCGTCGTGTCATAAAGTGGAAGATTATCCACGATATATCTGCAGTAAGAAAGCCAGATTGAAATAAATATACAACACATGTATTGGCTAACTCTGTCCACCAAGGCTTGGACACATGAAAAGAAATCACCTATCTTTTTGTCTCCACTGGGATATGAACTTCCTCACTTCATTGACCATTACATGTTTCTTACAAGGAGGAAACGAAAGGCTAGCTAGTAGGTATGAAGCATAATATGACTAAAATAAATTACCTGTTATCCCCTTCTTCGCAGACTTGGTTGCACCCCTGAGCCAAGATAAAAAAGGGAACAAAAGAATAAGAAATGAGATTGACAGACTCATATCGAATTTAGAAGCATCTATTATGTTTTAAAAAACACTTCAACAGTGAGGCTTATCAATATCAACGAGAAACAAAATCAATATCTTGGAGTACCTTTGAGCAGAAAAAAGATTACAGCGGCACAATGCAAACCTCTCTTGGAATAAAATGGTGGGGCGGATCACCTCCTGGACAACTAAGTTCCTATCATATGCTGGGAGGGTGCAACTTATAAAGACTGTTCTCTTCTCAATTCAGACATACTATGGGAAAGGCAGAACGGTGTGGAATATGGAGGCTAACAATGCTCATGGATAATAAAGAAAATTCTTAAAACAAAGGAGACTATGGAAGCTGCAGGATATGGAGAAGCTGAGTTGATTCAGATGCCGAGATTCTCGATACATAAAATGTACATCCAACTAAGAGGAGTATTCCCAAAGGTAACTTGGAGAAGATTAGTTTGTAACAACAAGGGGTCGCCAAAATGGATTTTTATGCTACGACTGGCCATCCATGCGAAGCTACTCACCAAAGACAAACTGCTGAAATGGGGGGTAGTACAAGACGCGGAATGCTCTTTCTGTAATACAACGAAGGAATCTGTAGCACACCTGATGTTTGAATGCAACATATCAGCCGGAGTTTGGAAAAGGCTACTAGTAATATGGCAAGGCGTAACTCACAAACATTGAACTGGCAAGGAGAAGTACTTTGGGCTAGCACACACCACAAGAGGAAAACACCAGATGCTGAAGTCTATAGAATGACCATGGCAAGTGCTGTCTATCACATTTGGCAAGAACGAAATGCAAGACTATTCAAACAGAAGCAATGAAGTGAAGATGAGATTGTGAAGACTATCATACAGGAGATACATCATAGAGGGAATAAGTACAGTAAATTGAGAGGAACATTAGCTAGATTGGATTTTTATCCTTCCTAATCGATAGCTGATGTAGAGGGGACGAAGTAGATGAGGGGTGAGGCTGTTGAAGCTCAGGCCTTTGTTTTTTTTAAGTTCTGTAACGTTTACTTGGTGAATAAATAAATCAATTATTTGCCAAAAAATAAATAAATCCTGCTGATCAACCAAGCTTTATATGAGAAATACAAAATCTACAACATGAACTTCCATTGCTGTGCTCTAAATTCCGACATAATAAGCCATAAGGTTTATCTTTTTTTGTTTTATTGGTGTAATAAACATTTATCCTGGATTACTTTATTTTTAGCCTGAAATGCAACACGTTGTTTATCCTCTAATAAAATTTAAGGTCCTTATATTGTGGTGTACTTAGGCCCTTGGATGAAAGAAGGAGCTACAAAGGGCTAGAAAATTCAATCTATCATACACCAGTCTAGATCTAACTACCACTATATATAATTTATCTTTTAGCCTTGGCGAGACATTCTCATCACACAGTCATCTTAAAATTAAGAATGGGATATTTGACCTTCAGCTTGGGTTTGGGCTGACACTTCTTCTTGGTTTTGCTATTAGTTTGTAACGTAGACGCCTCACTGTCTTTCAATACCTTATAACTGTGCTCATTTCCTCCACTAGTTCCAGAGATCATTGGAGAAGATTCATCATCATTCGTCGTGCCATAAAGTGGAAGATTATCCACGATATATCTGTAGTAAGAAAGCCAGATTGAAATAAATATCCAAGAATTACAAGGAAATGAGTTGATGCTGTAGCATCCAAACTATATTATCATAAGCAATTTGCTCCGCTGAAACTCATAAAGAACTATCTGAAATTTTACAGAAATATAATTTTCGGCCTATTTATCAATTGACAGACTAAAGAAGTGGGATTAAGTATAGGGGAGGAGCAGCTCTTCTCATACTTCGGCTTATGGAGAGACATAACACATCAAATAAAACATGCAAGATCTCTTACTAAGCCGTTGCCTATCACATTTATATATCTTACTGAGGTTTTCATGGAATCACTAATATTTCTCTTTTACATAGAGAATCAAGATGTAGAAGTAATGGAAAGAGATGAGCTCCTGAAACAAATCAAGTTAACAGAACAATGATTACCTGTTATCCTCTTCTTCCCAGACATGGCTGCACTCCTGAGCCAACTTCCAAGATAAAAAAGGGAACAAAAGAATAAGAAATGGGATTGACAGACTCATATCGAATTTAGAAGCATCTATCATAAAACATTAATCTGTTTGTTGTCTAATTCTGGAAAGAAGGAATAAGTGAAATGACTCTATAAAGGGCATTCTAGATATAACAATTCACAAGAAACTTAAGTTACCTTAAATCCTTGAGATTTGGAACCCAAAAAAAGAGAACAGTTTGCAGCTCCACAAAGACAACGAACAGGTGCACCACCATACCACTCAAAGTTATAGTTATATGAAAGCTCCATTCCAACGGATATATCTCTCTTTGCAAATATTCCTACCCTTGTTTCCCCTAACACTATCCATTTCCTTGTTTCACAATTTGGTTGGCTGGAAAAGTCAGGAACACACAGTATCAGTACTATCAATCAACATCAGTTAACGGACTTAGTTATCTTTTCATCATTTCAATAACTGAAGTTTCATCACTTACCATGAATGATTAATGAATCTTGCTAGACTTCCCTTCTTGGTAGCATCAATGAAATAATTTGCGTTCACTGAAATAATGTATGCATCCTTGACCTCTGCACAAATCATATAGTAGTGATCGATCTGTAGATGCATTGATAACCATATCTATTGTCGATAACTTACTATGAGCTTCATAAGCCAGACACCTTTTCTTTGCTGCTTCAGATGATAGCACTTCTCCACAGTATTCCATGATGAACTGTCCAGCCTAACAATGTAAAGAGAGAGGAAGAATTGGTTGATAGAAGCTAATTAGTAATTAGTTACTTCTCAAAGGCTTCCGATATATTCCAGAGAAAATAGTAATTACGAATAAGTCATAACTACAGCTGCTTCAGCAGAATTACCTTTATATTCTCATCAGCTAAAAGACCCCAACCACGCCCTTCAGTCCTGAACAACTTAGTTTTTGCATATTCACATTTCTGGAATCTCTGTGGACAGCAAGCAAAACACTTCAAAACAATATACCAAATAATATCTAAATGACACATCGTCTCTTTCAAACATGGCATTGAGTAGAATCTCCCATTAGTTATTGACACAGTCTCCTCCGTGAAGTAGATGAAAAGATAAATTTAAGTGAAGAAAGATTTTCAACAGGGAAAGAACTAAATGACAAGCAACAATTTTTTCATTATTTTCATTTACAACGGAATAACTGAAGGGGAACCTTGGAGAAACAGTAAAATTGTCTCCGTGTAGGTCACGGGTTCCAGCCATGGAAGCAGCCACCTCAACTAATTTTTTTATAACAGTGGTGTTTGGGCCAGCTTGCGCCCACCTCAACTAATTTCATGAAGTAGCGGGTAAACTCTGTTCGCCAAGGCTTGGAGATAGAAGAAATTACCTAGTATTTTTACCTCCACTAGATTTTCACCTTGAGATCTAATGGTTCTCAATTCACTTCATCGCCACTAAGCCACACCCTCAATGTTCTATTAAGGATATTGCATATAACAATTTGAACAATTAACCCTATACGTATACGACAAATCTAGACGCATTATAACTATCACAATCAAGGTAAAGATCGTATGCTCCACTCTTACCACACAAATACTTGACTTTTTTTGCTAACATAGAGACATTGACTTGACAGATTTACTAGCGTGAAATAACTGAAAAGGTTAGTTAACATGAAATATTGACTTGACATATTAATAATGTGACGTTATACATTGTCCACGTTAGACGTGTAACATGATGTAGTGCTCATGTTAGACTTTGTCAGAACAGTTTTGCAGTACGGAATTGGCCCAAGTGAGCAAGACTGATCCCATGAAAGGTGAAAGAAGAGAAGCAAACAATGGACACATAAAGAAATAGATGCAGGAAGCAGTTTGTCATAGGCTTCCAATCTGATGATTCATCTCAAGAGGGTGGAAAAGGAAAAAACAAACATGATGGGGATGCTAAGACAAAGGTTGATTTATAACAGACTTGTCAGAAAAGAAAAATATATTTCGAGCAGAAGACTAGCTACTTCCATCCATTTAGAAGTTCCTTATGCTAGATTGATATGAAGATCGTGATGTCCTAGTGGCTAATAGGGAGGAAATTCTTAGAATAATAGTCAGAATTCTACTTGGGTATGAGGAAGAGTCCCATGACGTGCATAGGAAAAGATAGCATTAGGAGACTGATAAAGAAGAAAAATGCAGAAGTAAAAGCATAGAAATTCGACAAGACAAGAAACTGGATAAAGCTCCGTCACATGAAATATATGAGGAACATCATGTGAAAGAGTTTGCACCTATGCACACCATGCATGGAGGAGATAATTTGACCTTTTGAGGATAACTTGGTTGAATAGTTGAAGGACATAAAAGATATGAACATGGTAAAAGTGTATAAATATAGAGAAACGTCATGAAATGTTCAACTAATTAACCAAATCATCTAATTTACCTGATTCCTGCAATTTTCACCACTCTGACAGTATCCTAGTGTACACTCAGTGCTGGTCAGTACATTTAAGCATCTTTCTCCACAAGCAGTTTCAGGATCATTGACACCATATTTGCATTCACAAACAGCGACGTCCTCTTCTTTAAGTTTCTTATGTCTGTAAGACATTAGAACATTCCAATTAAAATTGACTAACTAAAGCCAGGATTAGTGATAATCGAAAACTATTAAACTCCAAATGGAGTTCAAACTCCAAATTATAATATGGAGTTCAAATTTCTTCTTTTACTCATTTTCTTGCCAGTGAAATTATATCTCATGACATTCTTGGCAGATCATGGAATAAGGTACACTAGTTAAACAAAGTTTAATCTCTTAAAAAAACAAACTAACTTTTTGGACCGTGAGTATAATCAATATGCTATCCAAGTGGTTCTAACAATTGTAAATGAAGACACAATAATTCAGAAGTTTAGACAACAAGTGTATAAAAATAGCTTAAGTATAAGGATTATCAAAAGAAAGAATGCAGTTAACGGGTGGTAATAACAATTGTAAATGATGGCATAATAATTCAGAAGTCTAAGCAGCAAGTGTATGAAAATAAGCTTAAGTTTAAGGATTATCAAAAGAAATAATGCAGTTAACTGGTAAGGAGACCATCATAAAAAAAAAGCAAAGAAATGATTGGAGCTCACTTTCGCCCTAAAAACTCATTTTGAGTAATTTGAACAAATGGTGTTACTCCTTCTGGCAGTTGGACCTTCAAAAAAGAAAAAAGAATCAATTCACCTCATGACTTGATATAAATAGTCATATTGTAATGAAAAATCACTTATACAGTCTCCATAAACATTACTATACAGTGTGATCTTTAGAAATATACGACTAACAATAGGCAAATAATATATCATACAACTAATTGTTTAGATAAACCATGTCACTGATATGAGCATCCATGTTTTAATGGAAGGGAAAATAAAGTAACTTTGATAATAAGGAATGCACACCATAACATCAACCATCCAAACACTAGGATATTCAATAAGAGAACTTTTCAATAGTAAAGTTTATTAACAAGCACAATAGCACAAAAATGGGTATGGAACAGTAGTACACTTATGACTATAGCACTTTCCTACTGCAAGGAGTCAATATTGTCCAAACAAAAGTGGAAAATGACTTATATTTTTCATCTACATTTTTAATAAGCCAAAGTTTGTTGAGAGAACAAACTTTGTTGAGGAAGATTAATTATTAAGGTAAGGCCCCGCAACTTCTAAGCAAAGATTTGAACCATCCTCCATATGTGTATAGGCCCGAACCCGATGATTTATAAGTTGTACATATATGTTAAGGTCCTTTACTAAGTGTAGTAAGTATATCAGATGTGTTGTAGGAACGTAAGTTACCTCAAACACCAAACCAAGTTCAAAACATTTTTATCGGCTAAGGTTTTACATTAGTTCATACAAGGGTAAATTTCAAACGACCACATCTCTCAGCATAGAATGAATGAGGTGGTCCATTACCTATCAAATTAAAGGTTTATGAGTCTTCTTTCCAACGCTACCAAATTTGCATCATTTCAAGTGTGGCATAAAATGTTATGACCATTTTACCAGAGACTATACCATATCAGAGTTTTCAGAGTTAGTAACTACGAACCGCATTCACATGTTGTAAATTGAAGTATGACCCGTAGTTTCAACTCGTGAAACAAACTTTTGAAAGTCATTTATTTGTCTGATTTTCATGGACCCAATTACGGGCCCGTAATTTGGGCCCGTAGAATGAATTTTGAGACTTAAAATTTTAGTCTGACACACATGGATGGGATCTACGGCTCGTAGATGAAACCACAGACCATAGATGACCTCGTGGAAGGTTTTTGATAACTTTTTAATTAGGGTTTCTTTTATCTTTTCCCACTTTTTCTAAGCCTAAGCCACGATGTTTTAACTTTTATTAGGGGAACATATTCCATAAAGTACTCAGATTTATTTTATTTCTACGCTCTCAACTCCCCAACTCAAAAAGAAACCGCAAGGAAGACAAAAACTAGGGTTTCAAGGCTTCCAAACAAGTTTTTCTTTTGACCTTCATTCTCTCAGGTATATAAGGCTTCAACTAGAGTATCTCTTCAATTAGTGTTTAACAGAGGAGAATAAGAGCTGATTGAAGAAGAAAAAGGAAAAGTGATTTCTATTGATAAATGAGACTGAATAAATACATCGCAACTTAACTAAGATGATGTAAAGTAATGCTAAAAAATCTGCTAAAACTAAGTTACTGTTTGCTGAAATTGAGGAACTAATACTTAAAAGTAACTACACAAACTAGGAAACAGAAAATAGCTAAAATATAGCAATTTATTCTGGTGTGCACTTCCTCTCATACCTAAATTATTTTGATTTTCAAGAATTCTTCAAGATTGTTAGAAGTAAAATTAGGAATTTTTATGAACTAATGATCTTCGTTATTAATTTATGTTTTTATTATTTCACTTTGGTTTTGAAACCTTATGATATTGATTTAGCATGATTTTTATGGTCATTCAAACTCTTATGGCTTTTAAGCATGAAAACAAACATGATATGAATTACAACCTAAATACATGTTATTTTAAGATGTGACTTTTGAGATTAGCCTCATACATGATTCAAAATGATAAGTGGTTTTCATACCTATGAGCATTATATGAATATATGTTGTATTGTGAGGACTATTTAGTACCGAGAGGACTCGAGTTTAGAAAACCAAAATCCCATAACTATGCACCAACGTAGGATTATGTTTAACCGTCTTGTCGGTTGACTTTCTAGCCTTGAGAGGCTAAGATTAGTGGATTCACATAGATATGATATGGTCCTATCCTCAGTCAAGGTATAGGGAAACCCTCCCAACTAGGTTAGTTGTTGAACATCATGAGCTTACATGGTATATGTCGGTTATAAAAAACTCCCTAATTATGCATTTTTATGATATGTTTTTAAGTCTTTATGGCTCATTTCAAGTATGTTATTTTGTGTATATGATTATGCAAGGCTACTGAAAAAAAACTCAATTATATGAATATGTGCTTTTGAAAAGATATTTTTATGATACTTATTCATAGATTCCAATTGTTTCTCATCAATTCTTTCGCTATGTATATGATTTTGAGAACGTTATTTCACTGTCCCCGTTATGCCATTTCTACTACTATGGTAGTGCCTTTTACTTACTTAGTACATTCCACGTACTGACACATACTTTTCTCTGCGCTGCATCCTTTTATGATGTAGATTTCGGTGCTCGTACTCAGACTCGTCAATAGTAAGGTTGCAGCATTTGCAATTAGCACTTGGTGAGCCCTCCTCATTTGGAGACTCCATTAGTTTAGGTGACCAGACTCTACTTCATGTTGTCTTTGGTTTTGAGGTAGTTGGTGGTCATGTCCCAGCAAAATTATGTTTTCTTAGTATAGGCTTATTTTTAACAGTAAAAATGTAGTTTCATGGATTTTCTAAACTCTATTATTCAGTTATGTATTTCAGCTTCTGCTTAGTTTCTTTATGTGATTCTTTGATATGTATGCCAAGGGTTAGCTTGGGATCACTTGTGGTTCCAGGTATCGTGTTTCGGCTGGGGTATAGACTCGGGTAGTTACAAACAACTTCCAACTAGTTTGTTACAATGGCAAGAACAAAGTAGAGTAATCTAGACATGTGTTGACTCAATATCACCTATAAAAAATGATGAACCCACTTTCCAAGATGCATATATTTTGTCCATAAATACAAATTCAACATAACTCAACAGAAGACCATAATATCCTCAAGAATTGTTTCTAAATTTCTTAAATTTATGTCTTAAAAAATTCTTAGTCCAGTCAATGCCTCAAAGCTAAGGGTATGAACTAGAACACATTTGGAATGAACAATTACATCATACACAAACAATAAGGTTTAGATCTTGCTATTTTGTAGATGATGTTAAGTTTTGATGATTTAACAAACTTAGGGATCTAACAAGGGACCATATCTAGGAAAGGGTCTTCTGGTACAGGGAAAATGAATGAATAAACTCAGCGTAAGGAATATTTGTGTGTCATCATCAAAAAAGAGGAAAATGTTGTATTCTAGGTGTTTTGATGATCCTCACATATGCAGGGACTCGATCCTTGGCAGAGTGCTCTCGTTCAAATTCAAAATGGTGTACAAGTATAAAGCTGTCTTGTCAGGTTAGTTGGTGAAAAGTGAGCGTACTTCACCAATAGGAAGGGCGGATAAGGTTGTTTGTTTCAGTGGTCAAAACTCTTGTTGGGGATTGATATATACAACAATAAACAAACAACATTATTCATTCAAAAAGAGAGAGAGCTAGCAAGTCTTTTCAAGAACTCACAAAGAAAACACAGAAAGGGACCTGGTCCCAGATAGACTGCGTACAGGGAAAAGTCAAAAGACAGATGTCTAAAAGTTGTCACATCTAACATGGTTGGTGCACAACTTTTCAGAGTAGCAGGCTCTCAGCCAATGGTGTCATCCCAAGGGGTTTGTGTCCATTTGATATAGTCTCTTCTCACAAGACACAAACTAAGATTTGAATTTTTGAAAATTCATAAGCTTACAAAGAGAAGGTCATATTCGAGGAAGAACACTACTCATACTCAACAAATGAGATGATAAAGTGCTGAAGAGTCTTTGTTGTACTTTGAGCTTTGTGTCTTATGTGCTTACATTGTAAATCTACTCCTAAGTTATAAATGATAGTAGATCATTTGCTTGTCTAAGTCTTTAGTTTGAGTCGTATTAACTAGAGTTAGTTAGTAGAATCATCTATGTTTTATTCAACCTTTTTTACATCATTGTTTTTATGTTCTCTTGGGTAGAGTTTCCTAGGAATGCCAACTAGAGTTAGTTGTGCATCAGAGTTGCTGCTTGTTTAGCTCTCATCGTTGAGATCGGAGTTGGTGGCTATAGTTAGTTGTGTTGGGTTCTTAAAGTCTAGATCAACTAGAGTTAGTTGGTTTAGTGGGCAATAGAGTTATTGCTTTGTTTTCCTTTGTACTAGAGTTGCTACAGTAAGGGGGAAGGGATTAAAAAGTTTTAATTCCTAGGTTGCAAGAGTTTGTAATCTGAAACTTTGCTTCATTTAAATGAAATGGTGTTTGAGTTGAAATTTTGTGAGTACATGTCGTGGTTTTCACCGTCCTTGAGCAATGGGGTTTCCACATAAAATCATTGTGCCTGATTTACTTTGAACTATTTATTTTCCACACTTTATTCTGTCTGGGGACTTGGTCCTGTGATCACTGGTGGACGCATGCATTCCAACAATTGGTATCAAAGCTTGGGCTCTCTATGTGGTTAACACCAAGAGAGAGATTCTTGCGAAGAATGGCGATACCACTAAACTTGCAAAAAGGTCAGTCTCCTACAAGGCCACCTCTTTTTTATGGTTAGTTCTATATATGATGGAATATTCGAATGAGTGACTATCTCATGGCTGTAGACATTGATGTATGGAATGTTATTTGTGAAGGTCCTTATGTGTCAACTATGGAAGTAAAAGATGGAGATGTCACAAGAGTCGTTCCCAAAACTCGACATCAATATAATGACTCCGATAGAAGAAAAGTTGAGAAAAATCACAAAGCAAGGAAATTATTGATGTGTGGCATTGAAGTAAATGAATATGATCTAATTTCATCTTGTAAATCAGCCAGGGAAATCTGGGATCGGTTGAGAACAACGTATAAGGGTACTGAGGAAACAAAGAAATCTAAGCTTGATCTCTTCACTACTCAGTTTGAAAGTTTCACCATAAAAGAAGGTGAATCTATTCATGAAATGCGTACTAGATTCTCCACCATTACAAATGAGCTTATGTTCTTGGAAGAACCTGTCCCTGCATGTAAGCAAGTCTCTAAGATACTGGAAATTCATCCCAGATCTTGGACAAATGAATTTGTGATTGGCGATGAGATAAGGGACTCTGAAGTAGTGATGCTGGATGCACTATTTGAACATCTTCAAGTTCATGAGATGCACAAAAAGAAGGATGGTCTAAATCTCAAAGGCAAATACAAAAGGTCAGATCTGATTAATGAGGCTGATCGGAAGAAAGATTCAAAAAGGGACAAATCACTTGCTCACAAGGTGTCACAAAGTCAAACCCCTGAAATAAATGAGAACATGGGCTATTTCACTCGAAGATTTCAAAAAATCGTGAGAAAACGTGGAGGTATCATGAAGAAAGCAAATTTTGATAGGGCTACAAACTCAAATGACTTGTGTTACAAGTGTGGTAAACTAGGTCACTTCATTAAAGACTGGTCTATGCACAAGGTTGACGACAAGGAATATGTCAAGCTTGGAGAAGGCAAAGACAAAAGAAGAGATTAGGTCCGTGACAAGTCAAGCAGAAGAGAAAGTACATATCATACGGTGAAGAAGGATCTGACTGCCTGGGAAAATGCCTCAAGTGATTCAGATGATTCTGAACACTCTGATGATGCTTTCATGACAAAGTAAGATGATGAAGATGCTAATGAAGAGGTAACCTTAGCATACTTCAATAAAAACTTGAATACATTTTCTACTAGTAAATTCAGAAAGATAGTTGTTGTACTAATTGATTTGATCAGTGAGCTAACGATTGGGAATGATCTCGTGAACAATAGCCTAGACATCTCTCAAGATGGAAAAATTGCTCTAGTTACCCAAATATCTGATATTGAAAAACAAATGGTTGTTCTAGAAACTGAAAATATAGAACTAAAGGAAAAGATAAAAAAAGTGACTACTACAGTTTCTAAAGGAAAGAAATTGGTCAACAACTTGCAGCTAGAGCTTGAAAATAAGCTGCACATTGTTGAAATGAAGAGGGAATTCTAGAAAGAAAATCTTGTGTTGGAAAGCGACTTGGTCCGTGTAAAAGAGGAACTAAACAAATCCCTCAAATGGACAACTTCTTCTAAAATGCTTACAAATTTAATCAGTAAGGGTAACAACAGTAGAAGAGGGCTGGGTTGTGAGAAGATAGATCCCTCATACAATCCTCACAACAAAAACGTTTATGTTGCTGATAATTTACTATGTGTGCATTATGGTCGAAATGGACATCTTAAGAAAGATTATCTTATTTGAAAAAAAACATGAAGGAAGTTCTTCAAACTATTCCAAACAGAGGAACAGACATAAGAAGGGATATGGCCTTGCTTTTGGTCCTAAGTTGAAGAAAAGCAGTCTGCCCCACTGGACAAAAGATTTTCTTATCACTCCGTTATCTTCTTACTGGGAACTCTGTCTCAAATGGGTTCCCAAGGCTAACAAGTAATATGCTATGCAAATAAGATGAGGTAACATCAGTCAGTGTTGTCTCATGAATAGTAGATGCTTAAAGCACTAGTAAAACTAAAAACTTCATCTCTATCAAGGCACTTCAAGGTGGAGGTGTCTCTTTTGGCGTAAGCAGGATTGGAAAGTTTGTGGAACACCCCATTGAAGATGTGTACTATGACAATGAGTTGAAGTACAATCTTCTAAGTGTTTCATAAATTTGTGATAAAGGAAATGGAGAACATGTATATTGTTGATCTGAATACTGCTCGTAGTGACAGTCTCACTTGCCTTAGTGCTCAAAGTGAGAATGATGATGTATGACACAAGAGACGTGCTCATGTGTTCTCTACTGCACAAACTTGTGTCAAGACACATGGTCCGCGGTCTGCCAAAAATAAAATTTGCAGATGATAATGTTTGTGTTACTTATGTTAAAGAGAAACATATCAGACCATCCTTCAAGCGGAATAAGCAAGAATTGAGAAGTAAGTTGCAAAACAAAGAAGATTCTGAGATGGAAGAGCTGCTTCAGATTCAGAGAGATGGTCTAAGTAATAAGCTTGCTGAAGAATATCCTCTTCATGAATCCAACAATCCCAAAGAAGTTGATGCAGATGATAAACCTGATGAGGGACCTGCTCCGGTAGACAATGCTGAACAAAGATGATGCAGTTCAAACTGATAATGTGAATTCTGAAAGTGAGAATGAAGAAGCTGAACAAGCTCAGTTTGAAAGAAGCAAAGTATGACACTCAGTTCCCCGACCAGCTGACAGGTTTTCCAAGTTCCTCTTCAACAATGGTTTCAAAAGAGGTAAAATTGACAAAATCCTCTTTTTGAAATCACAAAGGAAAAAATTGCTAATTATTTAAGTATATATCGATGATATCATCTTTGAAGCAACCTTTGAGGTGTTGTGTGAAGAGTTTGNGCTGAACAAGCTCAGTTTGAAAGAAGCAAAGTATGACACTCAGTTCCCCGACCAGCTGACAGGTTTTCCAAGTTCCTCTTCAACAATGGTTTCAAAAGAGGTAAAATTGACAAAATCCTCTTTTTGAAATCACAAAGGAAAAAATTGCTAATTATTTAAGTATATATCGATGATATCATCTTTGAAGCAACCTTTGAGGTGTTGTGTGAAGAGTTTGTTACACTCATGAGTAGTGAGTTTTGAAGTGAGCATGATGGGAGAATTAGATTTCTTCTTAGAGCTACAGATCAAGCAAACCTCTAAAGGTACCCTCGTTTGTCAAGAAATGTACATCAAGGAGCTGCTCAAAAGGCTTAACATACTTGAAGTCAAGACAATGTTAAAAAAGGGTAATGTCATCATGAAGTTTTGCAAAATGGAAGATCAAGTGGCTGACATCTTCACCAAAACCCTAAGCAAGGACCAATTTGTCAAAACAGGTATACACTCATATTGACTTAGCTAAAGGGAAGAAGATAGCACAATGTGATCAGGGCAATTAATGTCTGAACAAAGATATAAACCTGGTTCCAGCTCAGAGAAGCTACTGAAGAAGTTTCACATTACAGATGCCAAGACAATTGATACTCCATGGGACCAACTCGAAGCTGGATAATGATGGATGTGGTCCAAATGTAAATTATATAAGTGTTAGGATTTATTCAAGATTCCAAGCTTGTCCAATGGAATCACATTTGAAAGCTGCTAAGAGAATCCTAAGACATTTAAATAAGACATGAAATTGGTTCTATTTTGTTCATCAGGAGACTTTTTGATTTGGAGGAATATAGTGATATTGATTATGCTGGGTATCAAGTTGATAGAAAGAGTACCTTAGGAATGACTTATTTTCTAGGCTGGTCTCTCATTCATGGGGAACTAAAAGGCAAGATTCAGTTGCTCTTTCAACAACTAAGGCAAAGTATGTAGCAGGTGCAACTTGATGTGCTCAACTCTTGTGGATAAAATAACAACTTAAAACTCTTATAAGACCTGGCCGAGATAATCAAACTGAAGTTGGGGGTGCTGTAACCTGACTGAATGGATCCTGCCTGAAGCAATCAACCCTCTCATGACTATGCAAATGGAGCAGGTATCCTTGTTTTCCAGTTATGTATGTTTTAGCAAATTCAGTCTTATACCTTTTATAGGTATGCACACATGGAAAAAATGCTGAAGGAAAAGGGAGGTCAGGACAAATCTGGGCAATTAGAGAGAGGGACCCGATCCATTCTAGAAGGTTAGCACTCTTAACATTGCTTTTTGAATTATGCATGAGAACTGTTGTGATCGCCATATGTCTGTCATTCAGAAATCTGACCGTTGTCCCATCATTTGAATACGAAAATGACACTTCCTTTCACATAATACACCGTTTCACTTCCTTTATACTTCATATTTCTTTTCATCACCCTAGAAAATTCAAATCCCCTTCCAAAAATAAAAAAATTTCAAAACCCTCTTTTCTCTTCTCTAAAAAACACTTCAAATGTTTAAACCCTTTGTTCCTACTGGAGAATTTTCTGATGAAGAAATTTTTGAGTGTGAAGAGGAACCAGGTACAACAAGCAAAAATAAGAAGGTGGAAAAGATGATGTTCAAAAAGGAAAGGGTTGATATTCTAAGAACTCAAAGTATTCTGAATGGGAGAGTGTCTGTTCTTAAAAAAATGAAATGGTTCCTAAGTTATTGATCTATTCATCTCAGAGGCCTTGAGTAAATTTGAGTTTACCAATCTTTCTGTTTCACCCTAGGGAAATGTCACCGAGACTTCCAAGATTAGAATAGAAAAATAATCTCTAAACTAAGAAAAAATGTTAAATAAAGAAAACAAGATAAGTTCATAGATCTAACTCTTCAATATGTATCTAGATATATCAAATGCAAAAACGAGTGTATTTTCAAAATAAAAAATAAAAAAAAGTAAAATCGTACCAAAATTGGCTTCCGAAATCCCCTCGTGCAGCGCATCTGATTTTGATTTTTCTTTTGCTTTCTCAAACTTTTCTTCTCGATCTTTGCTTTTCCGTTATTCATTGTTATTCTTTTTTACCGTATGCTTAAAAGTCTAGAAGGCGCAGTGGAGTTTGGGCAGGAATAACTTTTTCCGAGAGGTGAACTTCAAAAATCAGTTTTGCCCTAAAAATTTGGGAAATTAAAGTCACTTAGTCGAACTAGAAAACTATAAAGATAGGGAGGCTAAGGTTACGAAGTAAGGTCATCTGGTTAAGGAAAGCTCAGTTTATGAAATTGCTTAGCCGTTAATTAATTGAAAAATGAAAGTAGTAGTGAGGCGTTGGTATGGAGTTGCATCTGCTGTGGATATAGAATTCAAATTTGGAAAATTTGAAATTCAAATTTGGAAAAGGTCTGTGATCATTTGAACTGGAAATTCCTAGATTCTATTATGTTTCAAATGGGATTTGGGGAAAAGAGGAGGAAATGGATTAATTTTTGCATCTCTTCGGTGAGATTTTCTATGTTGGTGAATAGTGACCCATGCGGGATTTTTGGGAGTCCGAGGGATTTAAGACAAGGGGATCACTTATCATCAATGTTGTTTATCTTATTTATGTGAGCATTAAGTAGGATGATGATAGAGCTATTTTATGGGGTTACTTAAAGGGTTTTAGTGTTGCGGTTCTTAGTGTCTCATTCGTTATTTACGGATGATACCTTGATTTTTTATGATGCAACTGAGGCCTAGTTGGATTATTAACAGTGTTATCAAAGGCGCGCTTAAGCCCTGAAGCGAGGCCCAAAACGTGTTGAGCGCTTCGCCTCGCTTTATGTGCGCTTCAGTGTCGTCATCAAGGTTCTAAGGCAAATGTTTCCTTGCCAATGAGCCTCTTATGAAGAAGTGACACTAAATAATTGATAATTTACTTCATCATAATTTTTTTTCAATTTCTTTGGTCATATATTTGTCATTCATGTTTATAATTATTAGTCTTGGACTAAACAAATATATTTGTTTTCTTTTCTCCCTTTGCGCCTTTTTGTACTAAAGCCCACACTTTATTTGCGCTTAAAGTCCCTACGAACCTTAGAGCTTTTTGGCGCTTTTCGCCTTTCATAACACTGATTATTAAGCCAAGTCTTTACTTGGTTTCAGCCGGTATCAGACCTCAAAATCAATTTGAGGAAGTTTGAGATTATTCTTTTCGAGAAGGTGAACAACATTAGATCACTCACTCAAATTTTTTGAATTGTAGGGTTAGGGCCCTTCCGACTACCTATCGTGGAGTACCTTTAGGTGCTTCACACAAGAATCAAACTGTCACGAGTACCTTTAGTCATTTCACGGTGTTTAGAGCCACAAGTGACCCCAAGCTAACTTCATGATCAGGCATGGCACTAAGAATCAACATGTAATAGCAATAGAAGATAACTGGATGCGAAATTGAACTGAAATCATATATATATAAAAGAGAACCCTAGGCCCACCTACGTGGCGCCACCACAAACCAGGATTCCCTTTTAATTTATTTATTTCCAAAACTAACCTTCTCCTTTTACGAAAAATTGGGACTTTTATGAAAAGTTGCGACTTTAATGAAGAGGTGCGACTTTTATGAAAAGTTGTGATTTTTATGAAAAGTTGTAACTTTTATGAAAGATTGTGACCTTTCTGAAGGGTCGCAACTTTTCCAAATAGTTGTAACCTTTCCGATAAGACACAATAAATATTTGTTCACACTACTCTTTGTTATCTATAAATAGAGGGATTTCCTCTCATTTTAAAACAACAAAAATTCTGAACTTCTTCTTCTTCTTTTTCTTCTTCTTCTGCACAATTAAATATTCGTGTACTTTGCTCCTGTTGAGTAGCTCACTAACACCATTGCGTATGTTATAGATCCTGGTATGTATTTTTACAGTCATTAATTTATGCTTATGTTATTAAGGATAAATGATAAGATGTTATAATTTTCATTTTCCTTTACATTATTAATGTTTGTTACTGCGTAATCTTATATGTAAGATAATATAGTGTTTTAGTTTTAATAACCGATATATTTTAAGTATTATTTTATAAATTCGCGCAGGTAATTTTACTAGTAGTCTAAAAATATCAATAGATGAATATTTGAGTTCACATAGCTGAATCTAAACTGATTGTATGAAAAGTCTCTACTAATATGAGTTGCTAAGACAAGTCCCTAGCTAACTCTAATGTCTGAAAATTGAAAGTAAGTGACTAAAAGAAACACAGGGGTTTCCTCGAAAAGACGAGAACTCACCAAACACTGTTGCTAGCTGATCAAAGATAGTACTAATCATCAATATTAGTCACATTTCGTTGAAATAAAGCCTGATGTTTTAGCTCCCTTTTTTCATCAACATATTTTTTCATTTCTTCCCTTACACCATCCTGGCATTTTTCATACCGTGAGACGTCCTTGTAAGTAGGGGTGTTCGTGGTTCGATTTGGATCGTTTATTGGTTAAAACCAAAACCAAACCAATCTAGTCGGTTTTTTAAATATCTAAAACCAAACCAAACCAAACGAAAAAAGTAACCGTCGGTTTGGTTATTGACAGTTTGGTTCAGTTTTTCTGGTTTTTTATGTTTAAAAGTAATAAAATTTTGAGGACATACGTATCTTGATAGACACAAACACCTAGTATATGAGCAATCCACTGAAAATCTATTGTCGGTTCAATTAAGCAATTAAACAATATTAAAGTTATCATTACACGAACAAAGTGATTCAATTAAGAGAAGATGTAACTATCTTATGAAAGGTATGGTAGGTAAAGACTAAAATAATAAATTTTGATGGACTTGAACTTGTGATTGTAATAGATGGACTAAAACTTAAGTGTTGGGCTTGAGAAAATGGTAAAGTTAAAAACTTAGGTTACTTAAAATTTTAAAAAATATTTATATTTTATTTATGAATGATATATAAATAATTATAAAATTTTTATATATAATTTATCGGTTCAGTTTGGTTATTTTTGCAGTTATTTTTTAGTAAAACCAAAACCAAACCAAATAGTATCGGTTTTTCAAAATTTAAAACCAAACCTAACCAAATCAAACCAAATATCAATTTTTTAATCGGTTTGGTTCGGATCGTGGTTCGGTTTGGTTTTGTAACCATAATCATGAACATCCCTACTTGTAAGTACCAACTAGATGTTTGTGATGAAAGATTCCACCATTAGTAACATTTTTACAAAAGTTACATTCAACTGCGTTCCTATTGGTCTCACTTGTTCTTTTCCCATAGTTCCAACCGGGGTCAGCCATTTTTAATTGCTGTTAAGATCAAAGAA
Source organism: Solanum tuberosum (assembly GCF_000226075.1). NCBI lineage: Eukaryota > Viridiplantae > Streptophyta > Magnoliopsida > Solanales > Solanaceae > Solanum > Solanum tuberosum. The sequence continues at coordinate 96,409 of NW_006239321.1, read as the reverse complement.
ACATAATCAGCACTATATTTTAATCACTGTAACAATATATAATCACTGTTAAGAAAAATAATCAGCAAAACAGAGCAGAGAAACAACAATGTTGGTACAGTAGAACAGAACAGAACAAGACTGCAAAACAGAGCAGAAAAAAAGAAGAGGAGGAAAGAAAGAACACTTACCTGAAGTCAAGAAGCAACAGAGATGAAAACCGCGACTGAACAGTCGATGACTGAGGTTAAACATATCGCGACTTGTTTTTTCATTCAAAACGCACTTTTATAAGGTTAAAAACAAAAAGTATTTTATTCACTTTTAAGAGAAGATGAGAAGGATAACTCCCTGCTTATTCCTTGTAAAAGTACTACAACACACGGCTACCTACTGTCCTTTTATTGTAATCCTCGACCGCCAAACCTTTTTTTATCTAGAGTCATGTCCTCAGTAAGTTGAAGATGTGTCATGTCCCATCTAATCACCTTCCCCAAATATTCTTCGACCTACCTATACCACTCCTAAAAATATGTTATAGCCAAACTTGCACACCTACTTACTTGGAGCTTCCCCGCACCTCTTCTTCACATGATCGAACAATTTCAACCTTGCTTCCCTCATCTTGTCCATCACGGAGGTCACTCCTACATTGTCTTGTATAGCTTCGTTCCAAATCCTGTCACTCCTGGTATGCCTACACATCCATCTGAGCGTGTGCGTTCTTGACAGGCAAGTACTCTGCCCCATACAACTGTGTAGGTCTAACCACCACTCAATCGCATGAAGAGGAGGTGGAGGCGACCCAAGGTACTTGAAACTTCTTCTCTTGAGTATGACTTGTTTATCGAACTTCAATTCCACCTCCACTTCATGTGATACGTCATTTGAACTTCGACTCCAAGTACTCAATTTTAGCCTGACTTTACCTGAAACTTTTGGATTCTAGGGTCTGTCTCCAAACTTCTAACCTATCATTAAATCCACCGTGGGTCTCTCAATCAATACTATGTCATCTGCGAATAACAAACACCAGACACATCCACTTGAATATGTTGCGTCAATTCGTTCATCACTAAGGCAAATAAAAATGGGTTAAGGGTTGATCTCTAGTGCAACCCTATCATGACCAAGAAGAGTTTTGAGTCACCTCCAACCATTCTTACCTGGCTCTTTTCTCCGTCGTGCATGTCCTTAATCACTCTAATGTAAGCCACACATACTTTAGACTCCAAACACCTCCATAGAACCTCCTTAGGATCTTTATTGCATGCCTTTTCTAGGTCAATAAACACAACGTTTAAGTCCCTCTTTCTATTCTTATATAGCTCCAACAATCTCCTTATAAGATCGATGACTTTTATGGTTGGCCGCCCTGACCTGAACCCAAATTGGTTCTCGGAGATAGGCACTCCCCTCCTAATCTTTACCTCGACCACCATCTCCCATACTTTCATAGTGTGGCTTAGTAACTTCATACCCCTATAGTTGTTGCAGTTTTGAATATCATCCTTGCTTTTTGTACAAGGGGATCAATGTAAATACCGGTATATTTGTGTACACAGTAAGAACACAAGGATCACCTCAAAATTGTGTTTCAAACACGGCAAGAACAGTAGCCTTAGGCCAAGTTCGTCAGGTGCGAATTTTTTACTAGATTTGATGATACTTTTCGGGTATGTTGTATCTAAGGATGGGATTATGGTGGATAATAAAAATACAGTAGCAGTTCAAAAATGGCCAAGACCCACGAGATTTATACAATGAAACCAACAAGATTTATACAGACCACAAGAGGCTGAATTTGTTTCCCAGCAGAAAGATTTGATTCTTGAATAAAATTACTCAATGACTACGTAGAATTTTACCATTCGGTGTCATTCAGGAAAGAAAATGATGCGGCAGATGCATTAAGAAGGAATTCCATGGGCTATTTGGCTCATTTAGCTCCTGCAAAGAGACTTTTGGCCTAAGATATGCATAAACTTGAGGATATAAGTATCAAATTTAATATGAGAAACTCAAAGACATTGTTCGCTTATGTTCAGGCCAAGTTTCTAACTTCGTTTCTAGTTGTTTGGCTTGTCAGCAGGTTTAAGATATCAACAATCCATAGGACTGCTACAACAGTGTGAGTTTCCAAAGGTGAAATGAGACATCTTTTCTACAGATTTTATGACCAGGCTACCAGGAACCCTTACAGGTTATGACTCTGTGTGGGTATTTGTAGATTGGCTTGCAAAGCCAGTACACTTTTACCGGTCAAAACCAGATACAATGGAGAAAATATGCAAAAATTATATATGAATTAAATTTTCCGACTCCACGAGGTTCCAGAGTCCATCATATCTGACAGAGGATGACTGCTTACTTCACGCTTTTGGAAATCTTTTCAATACATTAGTAGATCTTAGTTCCATATTTCATCTGGATACAGACGGACAATCTAAGCATACTGTTAGATGACACTTTAAGAGTTCGCATTCTTGATTTTGGATGTTTATGTACCATTAGCAAAATTTTCCTACGACTATGACTTTCAGTCAAGCATTCAGATGGCTCAATATGAAACCTTGTATGATAGGCAATGTCATTCTTTCATCAGACAGTTTGAAGTTGGTGAGGCTAATGTATTGGGACTAGACTTGGTACAGGAAGCTCTGGACAAGGTCTAGCCAATCAGACAGAGGATGCTCACAGTTCAAATAAGATAAAAGTCTTATGTGGATAAGTGAAGAAAAGACTTAGGGGTCATTTGGTACAAAGATTAATAACGCAGTGGTTAGTAATGCATGGATTAGCAATGAAGGGTTTATTTTATATTAAGTGTTTGGTTCATTGTTTCCCACCAAATCTTGTGTTCGGATTAAAACTCTACAAAAAGCTTCTTTTATCTTTTATTTGAACTGTGAGCATCCTCAAGTTTAGCTCTTTGCTAACATCCTTTTATTTTAGAACTCCTAGAGTAGCGACGTCAATCATTTTTGTGTTATGAGTAGTATTCTTTTTTTTTCTAAAATACCAATAAGAATGGCTTCGAACACTAGCTTCTAAGCGTCAGTCATAATCCTAAATTGGGTCGTGACATGAGAATACAAGGAAATAAATTTGTGTAAATGAGAATTCCACCAAGTGAAGGGTATATTAGCTCTACTGATAATTCAAAAGGAACAAAAAATCTGCAAAATAAATGGAGACAATAAATATAAGCAAAAGTTCACATTAAAAACTAAAAGGTAGTTATCACAAAATCCCATAGGACAAACAAAATCAAATTTATAATGGTTCAACATCTATTTCTCATCTTCATCAACTAGCTATAATTGTTGCATTCTATGACTGTTGAAGGAAGTGACTATTCAGTAGCTTCACCTTCTTCCATATCTTCATCTTTATCATCACTAGTATTAGTCACATCCGCTTGAAGTAAAGCCTGACGTTTTTGTTCCTTCTTTACATCAACATATTTCTTCATTTCTTCCCTTACAGCATCCGGGCATTGTTCACACCGTGAGGCGTCCCTGCAAGTACCAATAAGGTGTTGTTTGTGACAAAAGATTCTGCCATTAGTAACTTTTCTACAAAAGTTACACTCAACTGCGACCTTATTGGTCTCGCTTGTTCTTTTCCCATATTTCCAACTCGGGTCAGCAATTTTTAATCGATGTTAAGATCAAAGAAACATAATCAACAAGATAAACAAAGTAATTGAAGTAACAAGTAGTAGTAAAAATGAAGAATAAGATACTATGCAAGTACTACTAAATGAACAGAAGATGAGAAGGTAAGAATAACACACGACTACCTACTATCCTTACACACATCAACTAAATATTTGCAAAGAAAGATCACCGATCAATTTCAATTCCTTCGAAGTACCTGTTAAGAAACTTTGGCATATATTTGGACTTGAACCACTACTTAAATACTCAAGGTAATACTCCTTCCGTATCCTTTTATAGACTTGTGACTAGTCTTAAACTTCACTTTCGCATTTGGAGATGGACTTAGTATTATTGTGTTGCGAATGGCTACTAATGAAGATATTACTTGTTTGGTTGATATTGTTTGGTTCTATTGTTGATTCTGAGACAGAGGAAATTTTTGGATAGCCCTAAAGTGGAGGAAATCTGTCTGATTTTCTATTAATTATCAATAAGCATTTGCTTTGAACACTTGCTCCTAAGCGCCGGTCATGGTCCTAAATTGGATCGTGACATGAGAATACAAGGAATAAAAGTAAGAACAAGATATTTGACCTTCAACTTGGGTTAGCATTGAGACTTCTTGGTTGCGGTATTAGTTGGTTCCAACTTGAATGTAGACCCCTCACCGTCATTCAATATCTTTGTGTGCTCATTTCCTCCATTAGTTCCAGAGATCACTGGGGTAGATTCATCATCTGTTGAGTCATAAACTGGAAATCATCCACGATATATCTGCAGTAAGAAAGCCCGATTGAAATAAATATCCAAGAATTAGAAGGATATGAGTCTTAAGATTTTTACAAACTACAAAAACGAAGTTGAGCATTACCTGTCATCCCCATCTTCCCAGACATGGTTGTACTCCTGACCAAAGATAAAAAATGGAACAAAAGAATATGATATGAGACTGACATATTGCTATCAAATTTAGAAGCATATACCAACATTCAGCTCTTTCCTCCCATTTCTTTGTTATGTTTACCAATATGAGCACATCTACCACACTCTTCTAATACATTTCATTTGAATTACTAAGTTCTACTATTTACGTTAGCTGGGATTATTGTTCCTCTTCAGACAATCTCAATTGAACTGTGAAATCTATGTCCAGTGTCATAATTCAAAACCCCTTAAGATTGTGTATCAATGTCTCAGGATTAGAACACAGTGCTCTCATCCTGAAAGACTGACAATCGGTTTACATGCTAATTCAAAACACTTCAACAGTGAGGCTTATCAATATCAACGAGAAACAAAATCTGTTGTCTCGTTGATCAACTATGTTTTAAATGAAAAAAGAGAAGAAGACATCTACTACAAAGACATAAATTGTTGTGCTCTAAATTCAAACATAATAAGCAATAAGCATATATCTTTTTCTTTTTATCGGAGAAATAATATTTATCCTAAACGACTTTCCTTTTCAGCTTCAAATGCAGCACACTGAGTTTGACAAGGATACACCATACTATAACATGTGACTTGAAGATTCTAGTATGTGAATAGCGAATTCAATCTATATGCATAAATCATTACTCTGTTTGTTGTCTAAAATCTGGGAAGAAGGAACATGTGATATGATGCTACAAAGGGTATTCCAGATATAACAATTCATAAGAAACTTAAGTTACTTGGAATCGTCGAGACTTGGCACCCAAAAATAAGGAACAGTTTGCAGCTCCACACAGACAACGAACATTTTGTTGGGTTTTATTTGCCCTGTAATTTCTTACCATAAATAGGTTTTCCTTTTAGGAAAAGGTTTTGGATTGGCTAGTCCTTTTCTTGTAGGAAAAGGTTTAGGACTCTATAAATAGAGGTTTGTTCCTTCTAACTTGATCAGCTTTCACAATGTAGTCTTAAGGGCTTTGAGAGTTTTGGTTAGGGGAGAATTTGTGAGACAGAATCTTGATACGTTATCACTTGTGTGAACCTCCCATGTATTCCGAGTGAATTGGTTGAGGTTATTTCTCTCTATATTTTGTACTCTCATATTTGTAGTGGATTGCTCATCTCCTTTGTGGATGTAGGTCGATTGACCGAACCACGTTAAATCTTTGTGTCTTTGTATAATTCTCGTTTGTCTTCTTACTCATGGTCTTTCGAGGTTTGCTTTGCTAACTTCCGCGTTACACCTGCTTATTTTGGTCCTAACAAGTAAAAGGAATAGACCTATATTTATAGTGTCCTAAACCTTTTCCTACAAGAAAAGGACTAGTCAATCCAAAACCTTTTCCTAAAAGGAAAACCTATTTATGGTAAGAAATTCAGAGCAAATAAAACCCAACAAATCTCCCCCTTGGCTTGAATTTCTGACAAAATAAATTTGTCCACCTTCTTCACATAATGTTCAACAACTTGTTTCTACTCTCCATAATCTCCTCCATCAAATCTATGTATCAACACAGAGAACTTTTCTGAAACAATTTCTCCAACAAAAATCTTCATTACTGTCAAAAATGTTGCGGCTAGAACTACACCCGCAAAGATGAACACCCATCTTTCTAACCTGGTTCAATCATCGATTATCGAACCACTGAACCTGACTCCATTATTGAATCTGGCTCTGATACCACTTGTTAGGATCGAAATAAGCAGGGTGTAATGCGGAAGCTAGCAAAGCAAACCTCGAAAGACCATGAGTAAGAAGACAAACGAGAAATATACAAAGACACAAAGATTTAACGTGGTTCGGTCAATCGACCTACGTCCACAAACGAGATGAGCAATCCACTATATAAACATGAGAGCACAAAATATAGAGAGAAATAACCTCAACCAATTCACTCGGAACCTAAACCTTTTCCTACAAGAAAAGGACTAGTCAATCCAAAACCTTTTCCTAAAAGGAAAACCTATTTATGGTAAGAAATTCAGAGCAAATAAAACCCAACAAATCTCCCCCTTGGCTTGAATTTCTGACAAAATAAATTTGTCCACCTTCTTCACATAATGTTCAACAACTTGTTTCTACTCTCCATAATCTCCTCCATCAAATCTATGTATCAACACAGAGAACTTTTCTGAAACAATTTCTCCAACAAAAATCTTCATTACTGTCAAAAATGTTGCGGCTAGAACTACACCCGCAAAGATGAACACCCATCTTTCTAACCTGGTTCAATCATCGATTATCGAACCACTGAACCTGACTCCATTATTGAATCTGGCTCTGATACCACTTGTTAGGATCGAAATAAGCAGGTGTAACGAATAGAATCTCCTATTAGTTGTTGAAGTAATCATCACATATAAGGAACCACAAACTCCTCCTCACACTAGATGAAAGGATACATTTAAGTGAAGAAAGATTCTCAACACAAAAAGAACTAAATAACAAACAACAATTATTTTTAATTTCATGTTTTTGTTTATAAAAGAATAACTAGCAACAATTATGTCATACGACAACTGCTTGGAACAAAGCGAGTTCAATCAAACAGAGATTTCCAGTCAGCATATATGATAGATAAACCACTAATTCTGAAGCAGCATTTAATCACACCCTAAATGAAATAGGAAACCTTCTGTACAAATATAGAGATCATAGTTGCATTTTCTCACAAAATATCAATCAAACCCAAATATCACACCTTCTCGGAAAACCTTCTAGCCGCAACCAAATTTATTAAGAAAATGAATCACCATTTACAGTTATAGAGAGCACATGACCTTCCTGGGGTATAACATATGCAAAGATGACACACTTTGTTGTATGGCCATATAATCAAATTTTATAGAGCTCGGTTTCCTCATATCATATAAATCTCTAGATGTTCACTGGTTGGTGGTTTGCAACATACGATGGAGCTCCTTTATAGGAGTATAGTCTACATAAAATAAGGAAGATTTCCTAGTCACAAGGATGCCTAATTATACTTATAATACAACCATTAAAAGAATTATTTTTTATAACCGTGGCATTTGGGCCACTTGCGCGCACCTAGACTAATCCACTTGCACAAATACTGGATAACACGGTCAATCAAAGGCTCTTACATATCCAGACTATGCCCAAAAAGACATAGCAAGAGTAGTATCAGTACAAACCACACGTACTGGTAGGCATCATCGGTCAACCCGACGCCCACCACATAATATAAGAATTCAATTAGCAAGATCATGCAATAAAAACCACTCGCTTCTCCACCTTTACTCTCTCTCGAATACCTCAGAATTACAATAGCACTCTTACTACTACTTCCGTTTCAGTCAACTCACCTTACTAGGTTCTTAGTCATGGCCTAACCATTCTAACCCATAGAAGAGTTCAAAATTATAACTACCAACATTTCCTTGAACCATCAACCCCACACAACATACCCCTGCCTTCTTTTCATCTCACCCAATCCTTGCTACCTGGCGCCTCTTATCAAGGCATCCTAACCTCAAACCACGAATCCCCTGCAACACCCGGACAACCTTTCTCTCAATATTAACAACTCTTGAACCCTTGGCTCTCCCCGGCTCGTTCTACAATAAGATACATAACGAATTAAATCAACATAGTAGGACAAACAGATATAGGTCATCACCTTCTTTTAACCCTTCAGGAGCAATACAACATCAGTTATCACTTAAGAACAACGTACAACTTCATAATTAGTAGATATGCAATTATGTCAAGTCATTGGTCCTCTCATGGAATCCAAACCCAAACTGTTAGCTTACCGAAACATGGTACCCAGTCTAATATTTTTGCCGGAACATGGCAATTGATCCCATATTTATGCCGGAACATGGCAATAGATCCAAATTAGTGTGTCGAAATGCAACACCCGATCCACTCAACAAGCCACAATCACAAGTATATTCTCAAAATCATACAATCAAGTCATGATTCATGGTGTTCATCATTCACCTATCTCATCTACTACTAGTGTGATCAATAATTGCAACATTCACATACATATATGTATTATAATGAAGCAAGAGCAAACATATATCATGCAATCATGAAATCACAACCATCACCTACCCCTAGTTCATCGTCTAAGGCTTCTTCCTAGGATTTAATTATCTCTTATTCGGTGCACGAAGGCCTACGCATAAAACCTACCATTGATTTACATTATATTACAAAGTGAGCACAAATTTATAATTACTCAATTAATAAACCTAGCCTACCCGGGCGCCAAGCAGCTGCACAGATCTTTTGGCTTCGATTCTCATTTTCAGACTTCGTAAGGGTGATTTTTATTGGAAATCCGCAATCCACCGCTCTCCTTATGCTAGGAATCTCCTTATCCTTCCTTCCCAAGCTTGGAGTAGCTTTTTGGGTATTTCTATGGTGGTTTACGTCTAAATTAGGTATTTTTGGAAGAGGGAGAAAATAAGATTTTGTATTATTCACATTCTGTCTCGTCTATCCCGCTCTGGCGCTAGCTTCCCCCGCCGTGGCGTTGCTGCCCTAGCGGCATCTGGCCCGCCCTGGTGGGAGAGTGGCCCAGTATTTTTCCGAAATTTACTTTTCCTAAAGAACGACGGTTCGGATTGTTATAGAACTAGAGCACATTTGGAATGAACAATTACATCATACACAAACAATAAGGTTTAGATCTAAACTCTTCAAACTTTTTCCGTTTTACCCTAGGGAGATGTCACCGAGACTTCCAAGACTAGAATGAAAAATAATCTTTAAACTAAGAAAAAATGTTAAATAAAGAAAACAAGATAAGTTCATAGATCTAACTCTTTAATATATATCTAGATATATCAAATGCAAAAACGAGTGTATTTTCAGAATCCAAGATCAAAAAAGTAAAATCATACCACAATTGGCTTTCGAAACGCCCTCGTGCAGCGCATCTGATTTTGATTTTGCTTTTGCTTTCTTGAGCTTTTCTTCTCGATCTTCGCTTTTTCGTTATTCAGTGTTATTCTTTTTTACCGTATGCTTAAAAGGCTAGAAGGCTCAGTGTAGTTTGTCTAGGAATAACTTTTTTCAAGAGGTGAACTTCAAAAATCAGTTTTGCCCTAAAAATTTGGGAAATCAAGTCACTTAGTTGAACTAGAAAACTATAAAGAAAGGGAGGCTAAGGTTATGAAGTAAGGTCAGCAGGTTAAGGAAAGTTCAGGTTATGCTAAGCGATTTCATAATCTAGGGTGTTAGATGGTTAGGTCAGCCGGGCTTCTCTATGAACCAATCACAAATCCTCCACCTTTTGCAACTCGAGCTAGGCCTTCGGTGTATGAATCAAAGTAGCTTTCTCAAAGGCAGAGCCATTACTGGAAACATTCTTCTTGCCCCAGAAATTATTAGTGATATTGGCAAACCTAACAGAGGGGCAATGTAGTGATGAAACTAGATATGACTAAAGCTTATGACAAAGTCTCCTAGACTTACCTCTGCCTTGCTCTTAGGCATCTTGGTTTCTCTGAGCATTGGTTTTACCTTATCCATAATTATATCTCCAACAACTGGTATTCTATAGTGGTAAATAGAGGTCGTCATGGTTTCTTTAACTCTTCTAAGGGTTTGAGGTAAGGAGATCTTCTTTCCCCCTCCTCTTCATTCCGAGCGTTGAATTGTTGTCTCAAATGCTTAACATTCTGCATAATCACACTGCTTACAAGAGTTTTTATATGTGCAATAATAGTCCTAAAATTAATCATTTAACTTCTGCTGATAACACCATTATGTTTTGCGATGGTAGCAAGAGATCTATCAAACTAATCACTGACATTGTGGACATGTATGAACAAATATTAGGTCAACAGATCAACAAGAACAAGAGTAGCTTCTTGCTGAAATCCAAATCTAGTCTTATCATCATCAATAGAGTGAAAAGATACACTAGCATGAGATGTCAAGAATTTCCCATAGAGTAACTTGGGTGTCCTCTTATCATTGGAAAGAAGAAATTGGCTTACTCAGACTTTGTCAATAAGGTTACTAATAAAATTAGAGGATGGCACAACAAATTGCAATCTTTTGGAGGAAGAGCTACCTTAATAAGACATATTATACTAGCTCTCCCTACTCATCTTCTGAGTGCTACCAACCCTCCTAAAGGTACC
>NW_006239321.1:78599-85157 GCF_000226075.1 Solanum tuberosum | reverse complement strand
GGCTATTTATAGCAGGCTTCCTACTGATGAGAAAGTGGCTAAGTAGGGCATCAATATTATCCCGGGATGTCATTGTTGTGCTAGAACTAATGAGAACAACAACTTGGAAATAGTGAATCACCTATTCTGTTAGGGTGAACATGCTAGAAAAGTGTGGTGTGAGATCATAGGTCCACTGGGAGTGAGACTCACCCATAGGACTCTTAAAATCCGCATCCTCAATTAGTGGAATACTGTTACAAAGTACCCCGTTGCTAATTTTGTTATTCATGCTCTCCCCCTAATAATTTGTTGGGAGATATGGAGAGAGAGATGCTCTAACGAATTTGATGCTAGTAAGCCTTCTGTATACAGATCTAAAGCTAACATTCTTTTTACCATTGTGCAGATTACTAAAAAAAATTTGGCAAAGCTAACATTGTAGAGTCTTGGAGAAATATACACTACATTTTGGATGCCGAAATTCACCACAGAACCACTACCATAGTTAAGTGGATAAAACCTCCTAATATGTATGTAAAACTCAACAGTGATGGTAGTTTCATTCAAGGCCGTTGTGGTGGAGGTGGTCTGATCAGAAACTCATTGGGAAACCTCGTGTTTGCTTACTGCATCAATTGGAACCTAGCACGAGTAACATCGCAGAAATGGCAGCTCTTTTTTATGGCCTTAAATGGTATGCTAATAGAGGCTTTCTCTAATGTCTGGGTTGAAACAGACTCCATGTTGTTAACTAGATGTATTAAAAGAGAATGGGACCCACCGTGGAAGATCAATGCCAGGAAATTAATTGAAGAGCATGGTTACCATATTAGTCATTGCTTTAGGGAGGCTAATAAACCTGCTGAAAAAATCACCAACTTGAGTCATGGCTTTTTTAGCAGTTCTCTTCAACTCTTTTTTTATCCTTCCTGAGCAAGTTAGAGGTCTCTCCAATATGGATAGATGGGATTTCCCAACCTTTAGCACTAAATCAATGTAACCTGCCAACACTATTTACGAGCCATCTTAAATTGTATGCATGTGTTCAGTTAGCTTTTGAGCTAATTTGGACATCCCCCTCCCCCTTTTCTGGTGGTACTTAGTAGAACAGTCCTACACTGTTATTACCCCTTATCATGTCAAAGTTTGGGATGCCAAACTCAAAGTTGTACCTTTGCCCATATCAATGATCAAAGTTGGATTTTTTTTAAAAAAAAATAATTAGGAAAGGTAATAGCATGACAAGACTTTTTTGAGCTTATCATAAAAGTTCTAAAATACCACTACTTCCACTCTTTCTCATCACATGATTGTAATACAAATTTGGTGCACTATCCATAAAATCTGTTGTAAATTTAGAAATCGATAAGACCACTGTAAAAGTATACTAATAAAGAGAAACAACAGAGTAACGTTCAACTAATTAAGAGAATTATCTAATTTACCTGATTTCTTTAAGTGTCACCACATGGACAGTATCCCGGTGTACATTCAATGTTTGTTAATAAATTCAAACATCTTCCTACACATGCACTATTAGGATCACTTGCATCATACTTGCATTCACATATAGCAATATCCTCTTCTCTTGGTTCTTATGACTGTAAGACATAAGAAATTGCAATTAAAAATGACTACCTAAAGCCAAGATCAATGATAATTGAAAACCATTCAACTCCAACTCAAAGTCAATTAATCAAGGTATGCATCATTTAGGACACAACTTTTCTTTGTCTTCTTTTTGGTAATTTTTTAGGATTCAAGCTAAAACATTAGAAGCTTCAGTTTTGGAAGTCAAAAAGCTATAAACTACATAATAAGAAGTAGGACACAAAAATTTCTAAGGAATGAAATAAGAACTTATTTCTCTTTCACAAAAAGAAACTAATTTTTTGTGTCTCATCTTATAGAATAAAGAAAAAAAATTGAAACATAAGCATTATTCAACATAAGTTTCAACTCACAAAAAGTTCTTCCTTTTAAGCTTGACCAGATAATCACAATCCGCAATTCAAATTTCTTGTTTACTCATTTCTTTGTCATTGAACTCATACTCCCACGGCATCCTTGGCACAACATGGAAAAAGATGCAATGTTTATCGAAGTTTAATCTCTTTTTTTATTAGTGGTTTTTGAAAGCTTTATCTTAGAAGTGAAAACAATGGCAATAACCAATCTTTTTTTTTTTTTAAAAAATGGTAATGGTAACATAATGCAATAACCAATCTCTTTTTCATAGTTATAGTATCCAGATCTTAGATACGCAAACTAACCGTTTCGACCATAATCAATAAGTCATCCAAGTGGTACTCACAATTGTAGACAACATAACAATAATTCAGAAGTATAAGCAACAAGTGTATGAAAATGAACTTCAAAGTTTAAGGATTATCAAAAGAAAGAATGCAATTAACTGGCAAGAAAATCATTATTAAAAGAAACAAAGAAAGACTTTCAACTCACTTTCGCCATATAAATTCATTTTGAGTAATATGCATAAATGGTGTTACTCCTTTGGGCAGTTGGACCTTAAAAAAAAAGTTAAGAATTCATCATTACTTGATGTAAATAGAATGGCATATTGTAATGCAAAATCACGTATATAAGCAAAGGGTCTGCATTTATTATATAGTCATAAACATTATTATATAGTCATCATTACTTAATGTTAATAGAATGGCATATTGTAATGCAAAATCACGTATATAAGCAAAGAGTATGCATTTATTATACAGTCATAAACATTACTATACAATATTATTTTAGCAAATATACAATCAAATATCATACATGATTACATACACCATGCCATCGATGTGTGCATCCATGTTTTGATGGAAGGGCAGGTGAAGTAACTCGATAAGAAAAGACACAATTGAATGCAGAAACCATAACATTGTCATTCCAAACAAGAAGGATATTAAATAAGCCCACTTTTTTGATATGTAAATTTTATTAATAAAAACAGCAGCACTAAGATGGTGCTAGAACAGTAGAACATGTATGACTATAGCTCTTTCCAGATGCAAGGAGTCAATATAGTCCAAAAGAGTGTAGAAATTATTTACATTTTTCAATAAGCCCATGTTTGTTGAGAGGGCAAACCAGATTTTATTGAGAAAGATCAGTTATTGAGGAACTACAGCTTTGAACTAGTTAGTTATGAAGGGCAATAATAAAAGTAGTCTAGTCTAGACATGTGTTGACTCAATATCACTTATTTAAATAATTCTATACCATTTGTAGCACCAGAGTCTACTATAAATGATGAAACTCATATATGTACTCAACAAAAGACACTAATATCTTCACTTACTAGTCTTTTTATACTAGTACAACTATCAACCAATATTCTCAGGATCCAACAACAACATTACCTAGTGAGACATTCTCAGGATCAAATTATTGTACTAATCTTACCACCAGTTCTGATGTCATAACAAAAAAAGATTTTTTTTTTATCATTAGTTCTCTAGGTATATTGTTGTATCAGTTCTTTGGGTATTGTCTTCTCATGATTTCAGAAGTCTACAGAGTTACACAAAATTATATCCACATTGTTACATGTCATCATCACTCCAAGTGACACATAAATGATCTAACACATTTGGAATGAAGAATACATCATACATGAACGATAAGATTTAGATCTAAACTCTTCAATCCTTTCCAGTTTCACTCAAGGAAACTGTTGCTGAAACATGCAAGACTTAAATAGGAAAATAATATGTGAACCAAGTAAGAAATTCTAGGAAAATAATTTGTGAACCAAGTAAGACTTGCAACTCATCAATAATAAAATGTTGATTCTTGCACTCTCTTTTCTTTAATAATATTTATCTATTTTCTTTTGTATCAATCTAAAAAAGGGCTTTCCTAGAATGGAAGATTCTCTATCCAAGCATTCAAGTTAATAAGTTAACTTACGTTCATATCTCATATGTGATGTAATGCCTTACTAAATTTTCTATTTTTACACTTTCTTTTTCACATGGTAAATAATTTCATTAATGTTTTGGGTCAAAAGGCATTTGAATACAAGAAGTATACCTAAAGGAAAACCCTATAAAATATATGATTTTCTACAAAAATCACCTAATCTTCTACACAACATGAGACTTCATGGTTGCACCAAGAGAAAATAATGGATAGGAGGCTTCTCCTCAACTTAATAAAATTCATCTTCTCTGCACCCTCAAAAGTTTTTTCCACCTTTTCGTACTTAAAACTATTAATCTAAAAAGTTATTAAAAAATTATTTTATAAAAAGCTTTTTGTCAACTTAATACAATGAACTATTCAAATGCTTTATTTTGACTGTGTTGGTCATAGTATGCCATTTTTTCGTAGGATTGTCAATTATTCTCTTTTTATTTAGTTATAACCTAATTTGACACTACACTTTTTCTGTGTAGAAAATTCGTAAGTTCAAATTTAGTCAAAGCCACTAATAACTAGGTCTACCAAGATAAGTTCTCCATACTTGAGAAGATCATTTGAGATTACTAGAATTAGCAAGATAAGTTCTCCACTCCAAGGTCACAACAAATATAGTTGTTACGTTAAACCTTGAAGTTAAGTGCAGTGCAACTGGACGCTTTGTCTCGCTTAGGTGGAACTTCAGTACATGCACCAAGGAAATAATTGCCACTAAAGCTTGTAACTTATCAGGCATGAGCTCAACGTTGAAACAGTCACAATAAATAATAAAATTGTTGTTGTCAATAGAATATATTAATTGTTAAGGAAACTTTGTCAAATAGGAAATAAAACCTACCAATTTAGTATAGGCACTACACTCGAACTAGAAGCTTAAACTCAATCTTTGAATCTGAATCACAAATTTAAAATGATTTTTTAATTTGACTTTCGCGATACTTCATATTTTTCACTTATTCTAGTTATTTTAATACTCTATTCAAAAGAACCATTGTTTGTCCCTTTCATTATTTTCTCTTGCATCATATGTTATACGTAAATAAGTAAATAAAGTGTTATTTATCTAACATCTTAAACTTTTAGATGAGATGGTTACACAATTCAACATGGTATTAGCACATATAGAGGCGGTGAACTCGAGCCTCACTACAACCCATTAACAAAAAGCATGTGCATGGTTCATGCTTGCACATGACGAGGCGTGTTGAAAACATAATTAAGTAAATAGAATTTGTTCTGTTTCATAGCTTAAGTTTTTTCATAAGATAGTTAGACACGTCAACAATATATACATAAGATTACCCTAAAAGTAGTTTGCTTTTGCTCATTACGACCTTTTAACTATAGTGGGGTCTCATTAACCCTCTATACTATTTTGAAGCGGTATTATTGCCACCCGACTTAGAGAATGAGATGCACTCTTTTAAAGAGCATAAGAGAAAAAATAAAGAAAAATTTACTAGATTTTTCCTTCTTTCCTTTTCCTTTTTCTTTTTTTCTCCTCTCCTTTTCGCTTGTCATACCTTCTACTTTGTTGGTGGTTCCCAAAATATATTCACTTATGGTGTCCAAAACTAGAAAATTATACCTCATTATTGAACATAAACAATACAATTTGAGAGCTAGTAGATAAACCAAAAATAGGGATGGATTTGACTCTATATCATAGTAACAAAATGAACCTAAACATAACACAACCCCAATATCTACGTCATGAGGTGAGGATTGTCCAAAACTAGTCCATTTCTTTTACCCATAGGACACTTAACAAATGCCAAAAGTTAGATATTATGTTTCTTTCCTTTTGATAGATTAATAATGATTGTACCCAATTAGCTTACGCATATCTTGACTACTAAAATTCATATATGATATAAAAGAAATATCAAACATATTATATTCCAAGTGGAATTCTATATAAAAATGGATGGTTTGGTATATATGGACAATTCGTATAAATGTTTTTCCATAATCTAGAAGATTACTCAACATTTGAGAGCCACCACTACTAAACGTGTTACTTAGATTCTTAACAAAACTTATGACTTCCAATTCAATTTGATTCTCTGTTAATGAAAATAAGCACTTGAATTCTTGAGTTGGAAACATCAAGTTTACCCTAAAGAGCGAATGACTAAAATTATTTTAAGCATTAGCTAAAGCAAATTATATGCACATACCTGTGTTGCCAAAAACTTATTGAAGGTGCGGTTAATCTCTAAAGTTGAGCGAAAAACAGGTTGAGCGCCGCATTTTGCTTAGTTGGTACATCAATGCAGTCATCAAGACACTAAGGTGTATACCTTACTACAAATGGGTGTGGTCCTTAATAGGCAACACAAGATGATAAAATTTACTTAAATGTCAAAAAACAATTAATTCCTTTGTACATATAGTTATTATTCTTCGATTTTAATTTTTTTGTTTGCTTCCTTATTAAAATCGTAATATATTTAAGCTTAAAGCTCCAATAGACCTCATTACTTTTTTGCACAATTGCCTTTGATAACGTCGCCTTACACACATGATAGAGTTACGACTCTTTTCCACAACTGTCTCTATTTCCGCAGAGGTGGAAAGCAATAAGAGTATGCTATCACTTTTGGTTTTAATTTCTCCAAGAAACCATATATGCAA
>NW_006239321.1:56107-78450 GCF_000226075.1 Solanum tuberosum | reverse complement strand
TCTCAAGAAGTTAAAGTTAGAGGTAGCTTTAGTCATTTTCTAACGTGCACAAGTGGGAAACAAAAAGCATGTCGTTCTTCATTCTTTCTAAGTTTACATCCTCTTGTGTTAAATATTTCATGTGCTTCCTAGCATCACATGATGTAAAGAAAGTACGACCACTGCATCTTTCTTTCTACTTCTAAGATCTCCTTGAATGGATCTTCTTTTATCTCTCTGTTTCCCTCGTAATCTTATTGCCGCTTGGAGCAAGTAGCTTAGAAATACAATAGTTTTTCAAGAACACACAGTAAGTCCTTGCAACATTACATTTTAAATTTTTTACAGTAGGCTTGGGAAATAGTAACAAATAACATGAACTTAGGCGTACCACATTGTTGTCTTTGCCTGAATGTGACATCTATCCAACCTCTTGCGGAATCTGGAAACTCCAAAAACTCAACAAAGTAAAAGGTTTTCATCAGTTTCATATCCAAGCACAAGATCACACACACAACCAAAAAAAAAAGTAGCCATTAATGGGTATGCATTCCTATATATCAACTAAAAATAGTCCATTTTGTGCTTCCTGTTCTAGAAATGAAAATGTGACCGACGAATTATTAAAAAATACAAAAAGTATGAATTCCCTTCAACCAAGAATCTGAACCAACAAAAGAGCTTCAAAAAACAAAATAATTCAAAAGTAAAAATCTCCCATATACGGAATTACCAATGCCTGTTAACCATAAATTTTTTCTTTAAAACTAGGTATATGTCTAGAATTAACCCGCGAACAACAAAACTTTTTAGATCAAACTGGAATTAACCCTTGAACAGATAAAAAAAAACTCTAAACCCATAAAAAATCCTTTCTTTTTTTTTTTGCATCAATCAGATTTCTCAAAAGCAGTGAACAACAAAACTTCTTAGATCAAACTAGAATTAACCCTTGAACAACAAAAAACAATCTAAAAAAAATCCTAAACCCATAAAAATCCCTTTTTTCTTTTTTTGCATAAATCCAATTTCTCAAAAGCAGTGAACAACAAAACTTTTTAGATCAAACTAGAATTAACCCTTGAAGAACAATTTTTTTTTAAAAAAAAACAAAACCCATAAAATCTTTTTTTTTTTTTTATATAAATCAAATATTTCAAAAGCAGCTTCATTCAATTAATCCAACATCACAAGTGGGCAGAGATAGAAACACCAAAAATCATGAGAAAAAAAATGTAAAATTGAGCATACCTTTGACGCAACATTTGCAAAAAATAGGTTTCTCCAAAAAACTGAAACGCCATTCATGTCTTCATATACATACACAAACAAACAAACTGAGATGATCACAATCTGTATTTATTGTGAAGAAAGTAAACATATTTTCTCAAGGGGTTTAAGCTAGAAGACAAAGGATGGGTTTTGTTTGAAGTTTTAACGACGAAATTTTGAATACCTCTACGACGACGTTCCATATTTATTTATTTGTTTATTTTTGTTAACTAGTACTCTAATTTTTAAATAATAGATATTCCCTCCTTTTTTTTTTCTAATTGATTTTTGTAAAGTATTTATTCTACTCTTACATCATCAATTTTTGCCTTTGTATTTTACTTCTTTAAAATTATCATATTTTCATTTTATAATTTATAACTTATGTAGCAAATTTCCTATGAAAAATATTATTTTCATGAAAAGAAATAGTGAAAAATGATAACGGAGTATATAAGGCAATAGTGTTCTATAATGAAATAAATAAATAGAATTAGAAATGTTTTTATTAAATGATGAAAACTATATGTAATAATTTAACAGGGGGAAAGGACAAATATACCCTCAACTATGATAAATGATACTCCATGTCTTTCTTTTTATATGTCACCTTTTTGGATTGCACTTGCATTAAGAAATTAAATAATTTTACCCTTCTACCCTTATTTAATGTTTTCATAAGTCAACTTTTCAATAAATAGTGAATATGCTAGATTTCAAAAATTAAAATGCATTTGGATGACTATTTAAATTTTTGAGTTTATATTTGGAGCCAAATTTTTTCACCAATTGATCCAAAAATTTAAAAAAATTAAAGTTTTCCCACCTCAATTTTCCTATATATATATTTTTGTAATTAATAAAATTAAAGTTCATTTGGATGGCTATTTGAAAAAATTAAGCTTCAACTTTCAAGATTATTTTTGAATTTTCTTCATCTTTTATTTTTAATTTGTCTGTTGAGATTTCTTTTTCAAAATCAGATTTTATAGAATAGTGAATGGAGAGTGTAATTAATCAAGTACTCCAATGAATATTAATTAGGAAAACTTACATAAATATACTATGTTAAGAAAATATTTATCATTTATAGCAATAACATTTTTTTTCACTTGATCACTTTTAATACATTTATAATACAGTTTTAATACATATTACATAGAACAATTTATAAAACACATATAATACATATTTTATTGATAGATAATACATTTATCACATAATTTAATACACTTATAATACAATGTGTCAATTTCATACCAAACAAGCATAATATATTTTAAAATAGTTATAATATATATATTGCATACATAATTCACTTATAATACATATTATTTACCATATATTTTATTATTCCCTACCATTTCAAAATATTATGAAAATCCTTCTTTTTCCTCCAAAACCCCACTCTTCCGGATACATAGTTTCTCAACTCACAAAGGTCATTTCTCTCTTCCTATTTTCAACTCCTTCAATATTTTCCTATATTCACTCCCTCAATCTCAACAGTTACTTCCTTCATTACAATTTTGAATTTCAATTTTTTTCACACTCCAGTCAATTGATTTCAAATTCTTCAATATGTAGTTTTTCTTCTTCTCAAACTTACAGTTCATCATTTTTTTTTTCATCTTCAAAGTCTTGATACATAAAGATGATGTTCCTTATTTTAGTACTGAAATTATCCAATTAATCTCACATAATATGGATCATATTTGTGATTCTTACGATGATGATTGGGCTGAAACAGTTCCAAACGGTTGCATGATCCATTATCAATGACGAATCATAATGTTGAGAAGTCGAAGAAGGATGTACTTCGTCTTCTAAAGTGACTGTGACCCCCAACCCCCTCTCTCAAAAAATGGGTAGAAAAGTTGGATCTATAATATCTCGTCTTACGGTACATTTTTTTCCAATTTTTTGTTGTTCATATTTTTCTGATACATAAAAAGGAGGAAAAGTAGAACATGTTGATAAATACCATTCTCTACCCAAGGTTCATATTTCTAATGTATGTAGTTGACTTTGATTCATAAATTTATGTATAATGCCTTCGGTTCAACTTTATGATACATTACAATTTCATCATGTACAATGTACCATGTTCAAATATTAGTTTTGATACATAATCCTAATTTATTAAAACACAAATTAGTATATATCATGTTCATAATTATGTATTTGATACATAACTATTACAAATTTCGTTATCTTTTACCAGATACATACACCCATACTTATTCAACTAGAAGGCTATGTATCTGTAGACATTATCAAATATTATTGTTGAAATATAAACACTAATGTTTTATCACAATACCAGTTTGTATCATAATCATAATTATGTATATGACACATAACTTTGTTATGTATATAACATCGTTATGTATCGTATGTTGTTATATGCAACACTGTTTTATAACTAAATCAGTGTATATCATATTTGTATATTTTTTTGTATATGATACATAAATTTGTCGAATTGACTATATATTAGATGTTGTTATGTATCTGCAGTCTTCAAGTAACATTTTAAGACATAGTTGCACCAATTGTTTAACACATGTATATCAAATTCAACAAATTTCAGACTTTATTGTATGTATCAGGTATATATCAACTAACCACAATGTTATGTAGCAATCACAAAAAAAATGTTATTGAGAACAATTACATGTATATTATATATCTTATAAACTACAACATTTTTTCAATTAGAATAAGAGACATAAATAATAATGTATAATGCATAATTTTATGGTCATGATACATAAATAGTAATGTATAGTCAATGTCGGTGGAGGAGTAAAACGCCATAGAGGCGACGATAACGACGCGAAGGGAGAGGGTGAGAGCCCTCAGGGAAGCTCAAGAACTTCTTCAAACCCCTGACGATGATAGTCATAAGGCTAATAATGAAGATTTTTTTGATGTATCTTCTCAAAGTTTTTGATAATTTTGAATCAAAATTGAAAGGATCTTTGATGAACTTGGAGAAGTATTTTGAATCTCAAATTTTCTGATAATTTTGAATCAAAATTGAAAGGATCTTCGATGAATCGGGAAAAGAATGATGAACTGGGAGAAGAATTTTTGAATGTCAAAATTTTTCGTCAATTTTGAATCAAAACAAAAAGATCTCGATGAACTGAGAGATTCACAAAAGAAATTATTTGTCCAACAACTATTCCATCACTTTTGTATTGTTTAACTCACTCGCTTTTCAGACTCCTGAACATCTCAACAAAATAGAGATATTCATCATATATCAGCTACTGTTTTTGACTTTTTTTTAATTTGTTACGATCTGGGAGAGATTTGAGAGAACAAAATTTTAATTTTTTGAAGTTGTTAAGATTTGGTGGAGATCGACATTAACTTGATTTACGTGATTTGGGGAAATCAATCACATTCAATTTTACATTTCCTTTCCTTTTAAATCGTTCTGATTTTTTTTAATGTATTAGATGTATTATATCCAGCTTATGTATCCAAATGAAACTAATTTTAGGGAATTTTTGTAAATTGAAAAAAGGTAGGGATAGAAATATGTAATTTGCTCCTTACACTATGGAATTCCTAAATTTTTTTACATAATAATTTGATAAACAAAGTTATAGATGTAGAAAGGAATACTAAGTTGTTTGGCTTAAAATCATAATTATAATTACTTATTATACCTTTTATATGATATAGTTAATATTATAATTATGATATGAAATTTTTCTCAACTCTAACTATACCCTTAACATAATGTAGGATATATTAGTTTCTAGGCTTTTGGTAGTTCTTTTAATATTTGCAAATGAAAATGTGTAAACAGAGATTCTAGGAATTGCATTTCGACTATGAACAAGTATTCTAACAATAACATTTTGACAAAATATGAAATGTAATAATAATTGAATAGATGATAGTGAACTAGTCAAGAGCACACTAACTCATATTCAACGAGGTATGCAATGTAATTATTTAAGTTGAAAAATCCTGAAAGTTGAAAGAAAGATTAATATCTACTAAATTGTTTCGTTACAAATTAAAAATTATAATTGAAATTATTTTTGCCATCTATATGAGATAGATAATATTTTGATCGTAATATAAATTTTACTTTTAATTTCAACTATATTCTCAATTGAATACAATATGTATTTAATTTCAAATTTTATATCGAAATAATTCACTTAATCCCTCCAACCAAATGACTCATAGAGATAGGAAGAAACATTTTGATTGTCAAAAGTTTTTAGTTGTTTCTTTAATATTTGTAAATGAAACCGTATGAATAAACATTCTAGAAATTATTTTTTTACAAATTATGATATGTAAAATAATAGTTTGAATAATAATGGTGCACTACCCATGTGATCCTATTAGATCATAATTTTACTTATTTGTACTATCTATAATACAACAACAATAACATACCATTATAATCTCGCAAGTTAAGAATTTGGTTGAGGGAGGATAAATGATACTCTCTCTCTGTCCCGTGACTTACTTTCCTTTTTGGTCAGTTCCAAAAAAAAATGACACATTTCTATATTAAGTAGCAATTAAACTATAAAATGTCTATTTTACCCTTAATGAAATGATTTACAGGCACACAAATTTCTGTCATTTATTTTGAACCACAAGTTTTAAAAGTCTTCATTTTTTTCTTAAACTCTGCGTCGAGTCAAACTACCTCACTTAAAATGGAACGGAGGAAGTAATAAATATCCAAGTTAAGAAGGGTAATTAAGATTTAAGATAAACTTTATAAATTTTCATGTCCCTGTCAATATTTACACTTTTAATTTATTTTTTTAAAAAAGAAATCGTAAATGTGGAAAAGGAGGACTACATCTAGTAAGTTGTTAGGTTCAAAATCATAATTATAATTTGAAATTATAACTTTCTATCTGAGATATATAAGATGATTGTGATATAAAATTTATCTTAATTTTAGTTATATCATCTACTAAATGCAGAACATATTTAATTGTAAATTTTATATTGGAATAATCAGTTAGTCCTTTTAACTAAACGACTCTTAAGAACAGGAAGAATTTTTTTGATCAACTTTTAATCGTTTCTCTTAATTTTTGTAAATTAAATAGTATGAACAAAACTATTTTTTTGATGGATTATGGAATATAATAGTAATTTGATTTTTTTTTAAATAGTGGATGTGGAAAGGAAAATTAAATCTACCTGGTTTGATTCAAAATTAAGATTATAACTTGAGATGATAATTATGATTATTTATTTTACTTTCTATATGAGATTAAATAATTTTATGATGGTAATATAAAATTTATCTTGATTTTAATTATACCCTCAACTAAGTTCATGATATATTTAGTTTTAAATTTTATATCTAGATAACTTGCTAAGTTCTTCTAACTAAACGACTCCTAAGTTAGGAAGAGACTTTTTGATAGTCAAAAGCAAGCTTTAATTCCTTTAGCATTTGTGATGAAACAATATGAACAAACAGGGGTTTCCTCGAAAAGACGAGGACTCACCAAACACCGTTGCTAGCTGATCAGAGATAGTACTAATCATCAATATTAGTCACATGCCGTTGAAATAAATCCCCGATGTTTTAGCTCCCTTTTTTCATCAACATATTTTTTCATTTCTTCCCTTACACCATCCGGACATTTTTCACACCGTGAGACGTCCTTGTAAGTACCAACTATATGTTGTTTGTGACGAAAGATTCCGCCATTAGTAACTTTTTTACAAAAGTTACATTCAACTGCGTTCCTATTGTTCTTACTTGTTCTTTTCCCATAGTTCCAACCGAGGTCAGCCATTTTTAATTGCTGTTAGGATCAAAGAAACATAATCAGCACTATATTTTAATCACAGTAACAATATATAATCACTGTTAAGAAAAATAATCAACAAAACAGAGCAGAAAAACAGCAATGTTGGTACAGTAAAACAGAACATAAGAAAAGAAGAGGAGAAAAGAAAGAACACTTACCTGAAGTCAAGAAGCAACAGACATGAAAACCGCGACAGAATTGTCGAGGACTGAGGTTAAACATATCGCGACTTGGAGCACTGCAGTGGACACAATTTAAAAATAACCTTAAGGAAAGGGCAACTATAAAATAAAGAGAAATTCAAAACAAGTTACATGCTCGTGACCCACAACAACTAATAGGGCCAACATTTTAGAACTACTATTTTGCTTTTTGCAACTACATACTTTCCTGGAATAAGAAAGCCTGAAGGTGACTTAACTACTTTTTTTGGAATTTTTCTAGTCTTCCAGGCGACCGAGTGCTCCATGAACAATGAGCGCTTCCTGCTTGGCCCGTAGTGCTTGCTGCCTCTCCTCCAAAACCTCTATGCGTTCTCTGGTAGCGCGAATGCGCGCTTCTTTCCTTGCAGGATCCATATTGAATCAGCTGCTGTTGCCGGGCGAGATTCTATCTTTTCCTTGTTTTTCATTCAAAAATGCACTTTTAAAAGATTAAAAACAAAAACTATTTTATTCACTTTTAAGAGAAGATGAGAAGGATAACTCCCTTCTTATTCCTTGTAAAAGTACTACAACACACGGGCTACCTACTGTCCTTATATTATAATCCTTGACCGCCAAACCTTCTTATCTAGAGTCATGTCCTTAGTAAGTTGAAGATATGTCATGTCCCATTCAATCATCTTCCCCAAATATTCTTCGACCTACCTATAACACTCCTTAAAATATGTTATAGCAAAACTCGCACACCTACTTACATGGAGCTTCCCCACACCTTTTCTTCACATGCTCGAACCATCTCAACCTTGCTTCCCTCATCTTGTCCATCACGGAGGTCACTCCTACATTGTCTTGTATAGCTTCATTCCAAATCCTATCACTCCTAGTATGCCTACACATCCATCTAAGCATGTGCGTTCTTGACAGGCAAGCACTCTGCCGCATACAACTATGTAGGTCTAACCACCACTCTATCACATGAAGAAGAGGTGGAGGCGACCCAAGGTACTTGAAACTTCTTCTCTTGAGTATGACTTGTTTATTGAACTTCAATTCCACCTCCACTTCATGTGATACTTCATTTGAACTTCGACTCCAAGTACTCAATTTTAACCTGGCTTAACCTGAAACTTTTGGATTCTAGGGTCTGTCTCCAAACTTCAAACATATCATTAAATCCACCATGGGTCTCTCAATCAATACTATGTCATCCGCGAATAACAAACACCAGACACATCCACTTGAATATGTTGCGTCAATTCGTCCATCACTAAGGCAATAAAAATGGGCTAAGGGTTGATCTCTAGTGCAACCCTATCATGACCGAGAAGAGTTTTGAGTCACCTCCAACCGTTCTTACCTGGCTCTTTTCTCCATCGTGCATGTCCTTAATTACTCTAATGTAAGCCACATATACACCTCTAGACTCCAAACACCTCCATAGAACCTCCTTAGGATCTTTATCGCATGCCTTTTCTAGGTCAATAAACACAATGTTTAAGGCCCTCTTTCTATTATTATACAACTCCAACAATCTCCTTATAAGATGGATGACTTTTGTAGTTGGCCGCCCTGAACTGAACCCAAATTGTTTCTCGGAGATAGGCACACCCCTCCTAATCTTTACCTCGACCACTATCCCCCACACTTTCATAGTGTGGCTTAGTAACTTCATACCCCTATAGTTGTTGCAGTTTTGAATATCATCCTTGCTTTTTGTACAAGGGGATCAATGTAAATACCGGTATATTTGTGTACGCAGTAAGAACACAAGGATCACTTCAAAATTCTGTTTCAAACATGGCTAGAACAGTAGCCTTAGGCCAAGTTCTTCAAGTGCGAATTTTTTACTAGATTTGATAATACTTTTCCGGTATGTTGTATCTAAGGATGGGATTATGGTGGATAATAAAAAGACAGTAGCAGTTCAAAAATGGCCAAGACCCACGAGATTTATACAATGAAACCAACAAGATTTATACAGACCACAAGAGGCTGAATTTGTTATCCAGCAGAAAGATTTGATTCTTCAATAAAATTACTCAATGACTATGTAGAATTTTACCATTCGGTGTCATGAAAATGATGCAACAGATGCATTAAGAAGGAAATCCATGGGCTATTTGGCTCATATAGCTCCTGCAAAGGGACTTTTGGCCTAAGATATGCATAAACTTGAGGATATAAGTATCAAATTTAATATGAGAAACTCAAAGACATTATTGGCTTATGTTCAGGCCAAGTTTCTAACTTCGTTTCTAGTTGTTTGGCTTGTCAGCATGTTTAATCTATCAACAACCCATATGACTGCTACTGTTACACCCCCGAGCGTACACCCAGGGCGGGACTGGCACTTGAAGAACATTGCTGGCCCCAAGCGAACCCTTGGCCTGGCTTACTTAACTCAACGGAAGACAATATTCATATCTATAATGATCAATGAACTTAACTTAACTGAACAATAAAATAACTGAGAATGTTTTAAAGATTAAACATTCAACTTGGCCAAAAATGGCAACCCAAGTCTTAACAATAAGAAATGATAATGAAAAGACTTAAAGGACTAACATATGACTGCTGATGAAGCCTCTAAAACAACTGAGATGGATGTTGGGACAAACCCCATAACATCCTATTGAATTAACTAGAAAGCAATGAACATAGATCCTCCGGAATGTAAAGAGGCTCACTGGATCAACGGTGCGCTGGAATGCTGATCCTAATTACATGTGTCTGTATCATAAGACGATGCAGGCCAACTGGCATCAGTATATTGAATGTACGAGTATGCGAGTTGGAAAGCTAAAACAACATAGTCTGGAAAGAGAATCTGAAAGAAACACTTACCTTGACTCTTCTCAACTCATGAATACTTAACTGAACTCATTTCAATATAAAGCAGTTCAAAACAAGTAAAATATAAAGAAAAACTATTTAAAAACATGATGTCAACTCTGTGTATATACAAGGATACAACATAACTCTGAAATATATGTAAAAATACAATAACTTCTGTGGGAGTTTCTCTAACCGACAACCATCACATAAGAGCTATAGTGATGATACAACGACCTACCTCACACTGCCAGCGCATCCCATACCTGGCCAAAGGTATAGAACCTGAACTACTAAGTGGATCCACTAGTCTATTGTGAAAAGGGTTGGCCAAAGGTATAGAACCTGAACTGCCTAATGGATCCACTAGTCTATCTTAAAAAGGATTAATCTAAACATAAATGATCCTTTTCTACCCATGGTGGCTACATGGTTTTATGGAGACGTGAGTTATCTGAACTCATGCTCTCCCCTAATTCGGTGCTCAATACTATTCCCAAAATATTATAGCTCTTATGTTTAAAAACATACTTCTTCTGTGATTTGAGATTAGTGCTCAAAAAATTAGCTCAAAGGCTATCTTGGAATCAAACTTTCCCCTCTTGGTTCATTTAGAAATTGATTATTTTTTCTTTTTTTTTTTATTTTTTTTATTTTTTCTGAAAACTAGCCCGAAGGCTCTTTGGAAATCTCAGTTTCCGTTCTTATCTAAAATGTGAAAAACATTTTAAATCTCTTTGGGAATACTTAGTCCCCATATACTTTTGAAAAAATGAACTTCAACTTTACTCTTTACTGAACTCAAAAACTTAAGTCTTAAAACAAAGTTAAAACGTTTGCAAAAGACTTTTGGAAAACTCTAAGAACTTCTCTTGACTTGACTCTTACTTCTCTTGACTTTACTCTTACTTCTCTTGACTTTACTCTTAACTTTCCTTGAATTGGATTATGGATTCAAGGTTCATGATCTCATGTTTATGTATGATTTCATGATGTTTAGGTTTACTTTAGAGTGTTGGAATCAACTAGAAAACATAAGTACATTGCTAAGGAACAAGTACGAAAAGGTGGGGAACGAATGGGGAGAACTGGCGTCCTTGGTGCTCTGAGAGGCGCGGGGCGCCAGCCCTCAAACTTCAGAGGACCTGCTGGGGCACGCTGGCTGGTGCGTCTCCCCAAGGGGTAAACTTCAGATCCCCTTTTGGGGCGCGCTGGCTGGCGCGCCGCCCCACTCCCTTCCCAAGTGTTTGACGGCTTTTCTTCTCTGTTTTTCAACTCTAAACCCTCTTAACTTCAATGTTTCTTTTCCCAAACACTTAGGATCATTTATATTCTAAATATATGATATATTTATACCAAAATTTCACCCGGAAACACGAATCAAATTGCAAGAACCATCAACAACGCAACCCGCAAGAAATTCAAACAAAACTTCAACAATGGTCATCACGAACTCAATTTCTAAACTTTCAAAGACTTTAATTCACTGAATTAAATTATGGTTGGCGTGTGGGTGAACTGACCCAACACTATGTGATCTCACATACCTTGTAGGGATCACCCCCGACGAAATCCACACGCAAAGCTCGAACGTTTCTTGGCGATTCTTGATTTCTCTTCTCTTTTCTCCAAGCCCTAGCGTGAACTCTAACTTTTCTAAACTGACTAAAATCTTGTTTTACCCCAATTAACTCCTAAAAACGAATTAGAAAAATTATGTAAGGAAAAGACTAATTTACCCTTCCAAAACCCGGATTGGACATTTCCTTAATCCAATAGCCCAACTTCCAAAGGGCATAACTCACTCATCCGAACTGGGAATCGCGCAAACTTGGCGGCGTTGGAAAGATAATTCCAAGAGATTTCCAACCATGTCTGGAAATACTCCTAAATAATCTTGATCTAGGAGTTATGGTCATTTGAAGTTGACCAAAAACTCACTTTAACTTGCTTAACATTTTCCAGATTTCCTTATACCTTCCAAAAATGACTATTTCCAGATTTTAAACTTCCTTCTAGTTCTTTCTAGTTGCCAGATGTTACAGCTACAACAGTTTGAGTTTCCAAAGGTGAAATGAGAAATCTTTTCTACAGATTTTATGACCAGGCTACCACGAACCCTTAGAGGTTATGACTGTGTGGGTATTTGTAGATTGGCTTGCAAAGCCAGTACACTTTTACCGGTCAAAACCAGATACAATGGAGAAAATATGCAGATATTATACATGAATTAAATTTTCCTACAACACGAGTTCTAGAGTCTATCATATCTGACAGAGGATGACTGCTTACTTTACGCTTTTGGAAATATTTTCAATACATGAGTATATCTTAGTTCCATATTTCATCCGGATACAGACGGAAAATCTGAGCATACTATTAGATGACATGTTAAGAGTTTGCATTCTTGATTTCGGATGTTTATGTATCATTAGCAAAATTTTCCTACGACTATGACTTTCAGTCAAGCATTCAGATGGCTCAATATGAAGCCTTGTATGATAGGCAATGTCATTCTTTCATCAGACAGTTTGAAGTTGGTGAGGCTAATGTATTGGGACTAGACTTGGTACAGGAAGCTCTGGACAAGGTCTAGCAAATCAGACAGAGGATGTTCGCAGTTCAAATAAGATAAAAGTCTTATGCGGATAAGTCAAGAAAAGACTTAGGGGTCGTTTGGTACAAAGATTAATAACGCAGGGTTAGTAATGCAAGTAATGCATGGATTAGTAATGCGGATTAACAATGGAGGGTTTATTTTATATTAAGTGTTTGGTTCATTGTTTCCCACCAAATCTTGTGTTCGGATTGAAACTCTAGAAAAAGCTTCTTTTATCTTTTATTTGAACTGTGAGCATCCTCAAGTTTAGCTCTTTGCTAACATCCTTTTATTTTAGAACTCCTAGAGTAATGACGTCAATCATTTTTATTAGTGTCATGAGTAGTATTCTTTTTCTCTAAAATACCAATAAGAATGGCTTCGAACACTAGCTCCTAAGCGCCAGTCATAATCCTAAATTGGGTCGTGACATGAGAATACAAGGAAATAAATTTGTGTAAATGAGAATTCCACCAAGTGAAGGGTATATTAGCTCTACTGATAATTTAGAAGCAACAAAAAATCTGAAAATAAATGGAGACAATAAATATAAGCAATAGTTCACATTAAAAACTAAAAGGTAGTTATCACAAAATCCCATAGGACAAACAAAATCAAATTTATAATGGTTCAACATCTATTTCTCATCTTCCTCAGCTTCATCAACTAGCTATAATTGTTGCATTCTATGACTATTGAAGGAAGTGACTATTCAGTAGCTTCACCTTCTTCCATATCTTCATCTTTATCATCACTAGTATTAGTCACATCCGCTTAAAGTAAACCCTGACGTTTTTGTTCCTTCTTTACATCAACATATTTCTTCATTTCTTCCCTTACAGCATCCGGGCATTGTTTACACCGTGAGACATCCCTGCAAGTACCAATAAGGTGTTGTTTGTGATGAAAGATTCCGCCATGAGTAACTTTTTTACAAAAGTTACACTCAACTGCGGCCTTATTGGTCTCGCTTGCTCTTATAGTCGAACTAGAAAACTATAAAGAAAGGGAGGCTAAGGTTATGAAGAAAGGTCTGCTGGTTAAGGAAAGTTCGGGTTATGCTAAGCGATTTCATAATCTAAGGTGTTAGCTGGTTAGGTCAGCTGGTTAAGGAAAGCTCGCTTAGCTAAGCGATTTCATAATTAAGGTGTTGGCTGGTTAGGTCAGCTGGTTAAGGAAAGCTCGCTTAGCTAAGCGATTTCATAATTAAGGTGTTGGCTGGTTAGGTCAGCTGGACTAACGCCCTAGATTATGAAATCGCTTAGCATAACCTGAGCTATCCTTAACCAGCTGACCTTACTTCGTAACCTTAATTAGCCTCCCTTTCTTTATAGTTTTCTAGTTCGACTACGTGACTTGATTTCCCAAATTTTTAGGGCAAAACTGATTTTCGAAGTTCACCTCTCGAAAAAAGTTATTCCTAGACAAACTCCACTGTGCCTTCTAGCCTTTTAAGCATACAGTAAAAAATAAAAACAATGAATAACGAAAAAGCAAAGATCGATAAGAAAAGCTCGAGAAAGCAAAAGCAAAATCAACATCAAATGCGCTGCACGAGGGCGTTTCGAAAGCCAATTTCGGTACGATTTTACTTTTTTGAATTTGGATTTTGAAAATACACTCGTTTTTGCATTTGATATTTCTAGATACATATTGAAGAGTTAGATATATGAACTTATCTTGTTTTCTTTATTTTAACATATTTTCTTAGTTTAGAGATTATTTTTCTATTCTACTCTTGGAAGTCTCGGTGACATTTCCCTAGGGTAAAATGGAAAAAGTTTGAAGAATTTAGATCTAAACATTATTGTTTGTATATGATGTAATTGTTCATTCCAAATGTGCTCTAGTTCATACCCTTACCAATGATTTGAGGCATTTACTTGAGAAGAGGGTCTATCAGAAATGATCTTTCTACCTTGTAGGGTAAAGTTTATAAGACTAGAGCTGACATCTCCTTTCCGTAAGTGTTGTAAGTCAGTTTATGACTTCCCCCTTAAGTCATTGGGATGCAGTTGTTTGTATTTTGCAATATATAAAGTCAGTTTCAAGTAAAGGACTACTCTTTGAGGATCAAGGTTACAATCATATCATTGGATATACATATGTTAATTGGGCAGGATCACCATTAGATAGACGTATTACATATGAATATTGTGTTTTAGTGGAAGGTAATTTGGTGTCGTGGAAGAGTAAGAAACAAAGTGTGGTTGCTCGATCTAGTACAGAAGCAGAATATCGAGCAATGGTTGTAGCAACCCGTGAGCTAGTTTGGATCAAACAATTGCTGAGAGAACTAAAAGTTGAAGAAATCGATCGGATGGAATTTGTGTGTGATAATCTAACGCACCTTCATCTCGCATCAAATCCAATATTTCATGAGAGGACTAAGCACGTTGAGATTGATTGTCACTTTGCCAAAGAAAGATAATCTCAAGAGATATTATTACAAAATTTGTGAAGTCAAGTAATTTACTTGTAAATTTTTCACCAAGTCCCTCACCATTAGAGGTGGAGACTGTGATATGTTCATGGAATGTTTTGAAGAGGATCTCACCTCCTTTAAATCGGACGGTGAGGTTACCAAGGATCATGAAAAGAGATATTCATCAATTAAATACCCCCTATGGATTCTCTGGACACAACAACCAAGAACAACCTCCCTCCAAGGAACCCCTCCAATCCGGGAGGATGCTCTAACATTACCATCAAAGTTGCCACAACCAATATTCAAAATCAAATAACCCCTACAACTAATGTTTCCAATGGTTGGCTTCGTATCATGGAATATTAGGGGAATAGGATCCAACGGTTCCTTGGAAATATTACTCCTCTTTAAACAACAATTTCATTTTCCTCTCCTCTGCCTACAAGAACCTATGGTTGCTTGTGATAAAATGGATAAATTTAGAAGAAAGCTTGGTTTTCATCAGGCCTACAACAACAGTTCTAATAAAATATGGATCCTTTGGTTGAATGACATTGATGATGAGGTCATTCATGATTGGGAGCAACATGTTTTTCTCAAAGTTATTCATAATGTTGACCAAAATTTTTTCCTTCCAGTTATCTATGCCAAATGCACAGAGCTGAGGAAAAACCTATGGGCAGAATTGAGAGTTATAGCAAACATTATCCAAGACCCTTGGGGAGCAACATGCAACTTTAACGTGGTGGTATCCAGTGATGAGAAATTTGGAGGAAGACTTCATAAAATGGAAGAAACTCTTGATTTCATTGAATGCCTTAATGAGTGTGGTCTTCAAGATGCAGGTTTCTCAGGTTCTAAATTTCCTTGGTGCGACAGTAGAGACCCCCCTAACACTATTTGGGGAAGATTGGATAGACTTGTTTATAACTCTTTATGGTATGATATGTATAATGCTACTAATTTTAGTCACTTATCCAGAATGTGCTCGGACCGCTCTACTTTTGGTTAAGATGAATAATGATACTCCTCCCACTATCAAATATTTCAAATTCTTGAATATATAGGAGGATCACTCTGACTTCTTGGATATAGTTCAAAACTCTTGGAATGAAGAAGTCAATAGGAACCCCCTGTATATCCTTCACCAGAAAATCAACAAGACTTACAAAGCTATGAGTTCTTGGTCTAGACAGGCTTTTGGGGACCTCTACGAAGAACCTAAGAGACTTGAAAGCCAAATTCAAGCTCTTGAAGACAACCAAAAACACCGGAGATAACAAGAAATATTTCTCTAGGCTCAAGGCCGAATTCACTAGATTTCTCAAACTTCAAGAGTCTATCCTCAAACAAAAAGCTAGGGTCAAATGGCTTGAAGTAGATTCCAACACGGAGTATTTTCTCAACATCATCAGATAAAGGAGAAAAAGGTCGAACATTAGGAAAATTATGGATGAACACAACAACTGCCTAAAAGGAAATGACAAAATTGCTGAAAGGGCTATCAGATTTTACAAGAATCTCTTTACTTATGACAATACTAACTCTGATTATAGCTCCCTCAATATTCTTCATAGGTGCATCACAAAAGGGGACAATGACATGTTTTGCACCCTTCCAACACTCAAAGAACTTCAAGATTGTGTATTCTCTCTAGATCTCGATAGTGCTCCTACACTGGATGGCCTAAGTGGGTACTTTTATCAAAATACTTAGAGCATCATCACATCAGATCTCCATAAAGCTGTGACTACTTTTTTCGCAGGTGATATCCTTCCAAAAAATTATGTACTCATACTTGTCTTGTTCTTATTCCTAAGATTGATCACCCCTAATCTTTTTTTGATTTGAGATTTATCAGTCTGTGTAACATTTTTAGTAAAATTATTTCTAAAATATTGACTAACAAATTGACCTCTATCCTTCCTCGAATTATCTCTAGGAATCAAAGTAGCGTTTTGATAACCGAGAAATTCGTTTGTGACCCGTCACACTTTAAACCAGTCACAACCTTTTAAACTCGGTGAATAATGGGTCCTCCCTTCTACCCTTCTCCATTCAAATACCGGGTTTCTCTTTGCATGGTGTGGGGCTTGAACCTGCGACCTAAGTCACAAATCCTCCACCTCTTGCCACTCGAGCTAGGCCTTGGGAGCAGGAATCAAAGTAGCTTTCTCAAAGGCAGAGCCATTACTGGAAACATTCTTCTTGCCCAAGAAATTATTAGTGATATTGGCAAACCTAACAGAGGGGCCAATGTAGTGATGAAACTAGATATGACTAATGCTTATGACAAAGTCTCCTAGACTTACCTCGGCCTTGTTCTTAGGCATCTTGGTTTCTCTGAGCATTGGTTTTACCTTATCCATAATTATATCTCCAACAACTGGTATTCTATAGTAGTAAATGGAGGTCGTCATGGTTTCTTTAACTCTTCTAAGGGTTTGAGGTAAGGAGATCCTCTTCCCCCCTTCCTCTTCATTCTGAGCGTTGAATTGTTGTCTCAAATGCTTAACAATCTGCATAATCACACAGCTTACAAGAGTTTTTATATGTGCAATAATAGTCCTAAAATTAATCATTTAACTTATGCTGATAACACCATTATTTTTTGCGATGGTAGCAAGAGATCTATCAAGACTACTCATCTTCTGAGTGCTACCAACCCTCCTAAAGGTACCTTGAGCTCATTGAAAAAAATCTTTTGGTCTGGAAATGATTTTGGGGGAAAGCATCACTGGATTGCATGGGATAATTTGAGCTACCCCTTCGAATAAGGTGGTGCTAATTTTAGGAAAATTTCAGATGTATGTATGGACTTCAAGGCTAAGCTATGGTGGAACCTAAGAACCTCTTCTTCTCTTTGGAGAGATTACACGAAGGCTAAGTACCTCGAGAATCAACTTCCTATAAACACTCAATGGTCCTCTAGCAACTCTCAAAATTGGAAAGTCATCTGTGAAGTTAAGTCATTGGTGGAGCAACATATTTACTGGAAGGTTGGAAGAAAAGATGTTGATTTTTGGTTTGATAAATGGTTAGCTCTAGGAACCTTGCACTTGCTCTACCCCAACAATGAAGGGCATATCTCTATCAAGGTATTTATTGTTCTTACTAGTAATGGTGAATGGAACTGGAATTCGCTCCAAGTAGAGCTCCCGAATGATCTAAAGAACAATATCATCAACTTGGGGATTATTCTCAATGATCTCACAAATGACAAAAGCTATCTGGGAAAACACCAATTTTGGCCACTTCACTCTCCACTCTGGTTGGGATATTATTAGAAAGAAAAGAAACCACAACAATGCCACCAACAAGATCTGGAATAATAGCATTACATTTAATATGGCTTTCCTTACATGGAGAGCTATTTATAGCAGGCTTCCTACTGATGAGAAAGAGGCTAAGTAGGGCATCAATATTATCCCGGGATGTCATTGTTGTGCTGCAACTAATGAGAACAACAACTTGAAAATAGTGAATCACCTATTCTGTTATGGTGAA
Organism: Solanum tuberosum; assembly: GCF_000226075.1. NCBI lineage: Eukaryota > Viridiplantae > Streptophyta > Magnoliopsida > Solanales > Solanaceae > Solanum > Solanum tuberosum. The sequence continues at coordinate 59,847 of NW_006239321.1, read as the reverse complement.
CTGTTGGGTTTAGCAAGGTGTGAATGGGAAATAAAAAAGAGAAAATGGAAAGAGGAAGAGCCAATGAAAGTGGGGGAACGGATTTTGGAGGAAAAATGAAAAGTCATTGCAAAGTGCAAATGAAAAGTCATTTTACCATATTGGTAGAAGAAAGGAAATTGTTGTCCTTATATTAGGAAACACTTCCTTTAGTTCTTAAAGGGTTAAGAAGAAGGTGCCCCCTCGCGCCGTCGTTGTCGCTCGCTTGGCCTTGGCCTCGGCTTCGGCTTCGGCTTCGGATTTGGATTTTGATTTTGATTTGGATTTGGATTTGGATTTGGATTTGGATTTGGATTTGACAAATGATGTGATCGAGGAATTTATTTGAAATTCATATGCAACGGTAATAACGTTCCGAAAAGTCGTTATTTTTCCCAAATATCACAACCTTATGGAAAAAACGGGTCTGAACAGATTTGTCTGAACATACGCATTCCTTGCTGTAAATGGCTATAAATAGAGATGTTTTTTCCGATTTTAAACACTGAAAATTTTTCCTCTCTGCATACATTTTCTTACATAAATAAAATTGTCGATCAACTGAGTCTGTGTGTGCTGTTGTTGCTGTTCTTGCGTTCGCTGAAGTTATTGAAGTTTGAGGTACCGCTACTTCTTTAACAAGTTAATCCGTTTTATCTTGGGAGGAATTAAACTGCAACCTCGGGTACAGTGAGGGGATTAAATTTCTTAAGAAAACACAGTAATTTTTGTGGACTCGGATTAAAAAAAAAAATCATTCTATCTATTTCATCTTTTTTCTGTTTCTGTATTTTTGACTAACCTGAATACATGAGGTAACAATCTTAAGAAATTTAAATAGTTTATGTATTTGAGGTTTCTGGAGATTAAAACCTTTATGGTTTTCTACTCTGTTTGAATTTTTAAAATTCATTCGGTTAACGATTAAAAGAACATAAAAACTTTATCGTTAAATCAGAAACAGTCTGTGTAAGGATTTGTTCTTTACTGGTAGTATTTCACATACTAAATTGTCTGCCATTTGTGACAGAAAAATGACTAATTCAAGTCAAGTAAATGTTGGAACAGTAGGTGCTGCAACAACATCGGTTGCACACAATCGTTCAAATGCTGCCCTAGCACCGGCTGAGAAACCTGCAAAGTTTTCTGGAGTCTACTTCAAGAGATGGCAGCAAAAGATGTTCTTCTATCTGACTACGTTGAGTCTGCAGAGGTTCATTAATGAGAACGTTCCTGTTATGTCGGATGAAACTCCGCCTGAAGAACGATTCTTGGTAACAGAAGCATGGACACATTCTGATTTTTTGTGTAAAAATTATATTCTGAGTGGCCTGCAGGATGATCTGTACAATGTTTACAGTAATGTGAAAACCTCAAAAGAACTCTGAGATGCTTTAGAAAAGAAGTACAAAACAGAGGATGCCGGAATGAAGAAGTTTATTGTGGCAAAGTTTCTGGACTATAAGATGATAGACAGTAAGACCGTCGTCACCCAAGTTCAAGAATTGCAGGTTATAATCCATGATCTCCTTGCTGAAGGTATAAATTTATTTAATACCTATGTTGGAAATATTAAGTTTATTCTTAATACTCACATAATCTTTAATGTAGGATTGGTTGTGAATGATGCTTTTCAAGTGGCTGCAATTATTGAGAAGTTACCTCCATTGTGGAAGGACTTCAAAAACTACTTGAAACATAAACGCAAGGAGATGACTGTTGAAGATCTCATGGTAAGGCTGAGAATCGAAGAGGACAACAAGGCCGCAGAAAAGAGGTCACGTGGTAATTCTGAATATTGTTGAAGAAGATCCCACAAAATCAAAGAAAAGAAAGAAAGCATCTGGTCCAACTGTGGCAAACGTGGTCATAAGGCTACTGAATGTAGGGGTCCCAAGAAGGACAAGAAGAAAGATCAAGCAAATTTGGCTGAATCCAAAGGAGAGATGGACAATCTTTGTGCAATGCTTTCAGAATGCAACTTGGTTGGAAATCCAAGAGAATGGTGGATAGATTCTGGTGCCTCATGCCATGTTTGTGCCAACAAAGAATTATTTTCATCATATTCTCCAGCATTTACAGACGAGAAGTTGTTTATGGCAAATTTCGCTGTTCCAAAGGTGGAAGGAACTGGCAAGATCCTCCTAAAGATGACATAAGGCAAGGTGGTGACTTTGAATAGGGTCTCGTATCTTCCGGAACTGCGAAAGAACCTAGTTTCTATACCAGTTCTGACTAAGAATGGATTCAAATGTGTATTTGTTTCTGATAAAGTTGTAGTAAGTAAGAATGAGATGTATGTAGGAAAAGGTTACCTCACTGAGGGCCTTTTTAAACTCAATGTAATTGCAGTTGATATGAATAAAGATTCTGCTTCTTCTTACTTGCTTGAGTCTAAATGTTTATGGCATGAACGTTTGGGACACGTTAATAACAAAACCTTGCGAAAACTGATTAACTTAAATGTTTTGCCTAAATTTGAGTGCAATAAATCAAAATGTCAAGTTTGCGTTGAATCTAAGTATGCTAAGCATCCTTATAAATCTGTTGCAAGGAATTCATATCCCTTAGAACTGATTCACACTGACATTTGTGACATGAAGTCAACACCAACACGTGGTAGAAAAAAGTATTTCATAACTTTTATTGACGATTGCACTAGATATTGTTATGTCTATTTGCTAATGGTAAGGATGAAGCAATAGGTGCATTTAGGCAATATAAAACTGAAGTTGAAAATCAGTTGGATAGAAAGATCAAAATGATCAGAAGTGATAGAGGTGGAGAATATGAATCTCCATTTGCAGAAATATGTTTGGAAAATGGAATAATCCATCAAACTACTGCTCCTTACTCTCCACAATCTAATGGAATTGCAGAAAGAAAACCGAACTTTAAAGGAAATGATGAATGCCTTACTTATAAGTTCAGGTTTACCACAAAACTTGTGGGAGGAGGCTATCCTTACAGTAAATCGAATACTCAATAGAGTGGCTCATACGAAGACACATGTTATTCCATATGAGAAATGGAAAGGTAGAAAACCCAATTTGAAATATTTCAAAGTGTGGGGGTGTCTTGCCAAGGTCCAGGCTCCTATACCTAACAGGGTGAAAATAGGGCCTAAGACCGTGGATTGTGTATTCATTGGATATGCCACAAATAGTAAGGCATGTCGATTTTTGGTTCATAAGTCCGAACATCCGGATATTCATGATAATACGGTAATGGAATCAGATAATGCTGAATTTTTTGAACATATCTATCCGTATAAAACTAGACTTGAGTCATCTAGTGGAAGGTCTAAACAACCTCAAGAAGAACCAAAAGAAAATGAAACCAATGAAGAGAGTCCAAGGCGCAGTAAATGTCAAAGGACATCTAGTTCATTTGGATCTGATTTTGTAACATTCCTTCTTGAAAGTGAGCCTCAAACATTCAAAGAAGCGATGTTGTCTAGCGACTCAACCTCTTGGAAGGAGGCTGTCAATAGTGAGATTGAATCAATCTTAAGCAATCATACCTGGGAGTTGGTTGATCTTCCTCCAGGGAACAAACCCTTGGGTTCAAAATGGATCTTCAAAAAGAAGATGAAAGATGATGGAACTATTGACAAATATAAAGCAAGACTTGTTGTCAAAGGCTTTAGACAGAAAAAAGGTCTTGATTATTTTGACACATACTCGCCAGTGACTAGGATTACATCAATTCAGATGTTAATT
>NW_006239321.1:53872-56098 GCF_000226075.1 Solanum tuberosum | reverse complement strand
CGGTCTTGAAATCCATCAAATGGATGTGAAAACCGCATTCTTAAATGGAGAGCTGGAGGAAGAGATCTACATGGAACAACCTGAGGGCTTTGTAGTTCCCAATAAAGAAAAGAAAGTATGCAAACTTGTTAAGTTACTTTATGGACTAAAACAAGCACCGAAACAATGGCATGCAAAGTTTGATCAAACCATGTTGTCAAATGGATTTAAGATCAATGAGTGTGATAAATGTGTTTACATTAAAGACACTACGGATCAGGAAGTCATTGTATGCCTATATGTGGATGACATGCTGATAATGAGCAAGGACATTACCAATGTAAAAGCTACTAAGTGTATTCTCTCTAGTAAGTTTTATATGAAAGATCTAGGAGTAGCCGATTTAATATTGGGAATAAAGATTCACAAAACTCCTAACGGTCTAGCATTGTCTCAATCTCATTATATTCAAAAAGTACTTGAAAAGTTCAAGTATTTGAATTTCAAAAAGGCAAAGACCCCAATTGATGTAAACTTTAATCTTGCTAAGAATAAAGGTGAAAGTCAGTCTCAATTGGATTATGCCAGAGTATTGGGAAGTTTGATGTATGTCATGAATTGTACACGATCAGACATAGCCTGCGCTATAAGTAAACTGAGTCGATACACAAGTAATCCCAATCAAAATCATTGGTTGGCAATGAAGAGAGTTTTGGGGTACTTAGAAGACACTCAAAACTATGCTTTGCATTACAACAAATATCCAGCAGTTCTTGAATGATATAGTGATGCAAATTGGATTACTGGGTCAACTGAAATGAAATATACGAGTGGATATGTTTTCACTATTGGTAGATGAGCAATATCTTGGAAATCATCCAAACAAACATGTATAGCTCGCTCTACAATGGAGTCAGAATTCATCGCCTTAGACAAGGCAAGTGAAGAAGCTGAATGTCTCCGGAATTTCTTAGAAGATATTCTGTTTTGGCCCAACCCAATGGCCCATATATGCATACACTGAGATAGTCAAGCTGCAATAGGAAGGGCTGGAAGCGTTATGTATAACGGAAAGTCTCGTCACATAAGACGAAGACATAACTTTGTTAGACAACTACTCTCTAGTGGAATTATCACAATTGACTGTGTAAAGTCAAAGGATAATGTGTTGAATCCACTTTCAAAAGGCCTAACTAGAGAGGGAGTTGAGAGATCATCGACGGGAATGGGACTATGGCCGAGAATAAGTCACCGTGGCGGTAACTCTACCTAGAAGACTGGAGATCCCAAGATCTAGGTTCAAGGAGATCAAACAAAGTTATAGATGACGATTCAACATTGTCAAAACATATTTGATGGTCCATTCTCATGATGAGACAATGTTCAGTAACCAGGATAAAGGCATAAGGACTTTTTAATGGTTTCTAAGTTTGATACAGGGTATATCAAATGGAAGGATTTGGCAAATGATATGATTGATTGATAATAATTTTGGACAAAATTTATTTAATCAATCTTGTTAATTCATTTCTTTTCTCTTATAAATTAATTCAGAATGTTAGTTAAATAACAGAATAAATTTGGCGCAATAGAATTTATTTGAAATTCATATGCAACGGTAATAACGTTCTGAAAAGTCGTTATTTTTCCCAAAAATCACAACCTTCTGGAAAAAATGGATCTGAACAGATTTGTCTAAACAGACGCATTCCTTGATGTAAATGGCTATAAATAGAGATGTTTTTTCCGGTTTTAAACACTGAAATTTTTCCTCTCTGCATACATTTTATTACATAAACAAAATTGTCGATCGACTGAGTCTGTGTGTGCTCTTGTTGTTGTTCTTACGTTCGCTGAAGTTATTGAAGTTTGAGGTACCGCTACTTCTTTAACAGGTTAATCCGTTTTATCTTGGTAGGAATTAATCTGCAACCTCGGGTACAGTGATGGGATTAAATTTCTTAAGGAAACACAGTGGTTTCTGTGGACTCGGATTAAAATCATTCTGTCTATTTGTTGTACTTTCTGTTTTTGTATTTTTGGACTAACCTGAATATAGGAGATAACATGAACATGCTAGAAAAGTGTGGTGTGAGATCGCAGGTCCACTGGGAGTGAGACTCACCCATAGGACTCTTAAAATCCGCATCCTCAATTAGTGGAATATTGTTACAAAAAACCCCATTGCTAATTTTGTAATTCATGCTCTCCTCCCCCCCCCCCCCCCCCCCCCCCCCCTTCCTTTTT
>NW_006239321.1:44867-53846 GCF_000226075.1 Solanum tuberosum | reverse complement strand
GAACCACTACCATAGGTAAGTGGATAAAACCTCCTAATATGTATGTAAACCTCAACAGTGATGGTAGTTGCATTCAAGGCCGTTGTGGTGGAGGTGGTCTGATCAGAAACTCATTGGGAAACCTCGTGTTTGCTTACTGCATCAATTGGAACCTGGGACGAGTAACATTGTAGAAATGGCAGCTCTTCTTTATGGCCTTAAATGGTATGCTAAGAGAGGCTTCTCTAATATCTGGGTTGACTCCATGTTGTTAACTAGATGTATTAAAAGAGAATGGGACCCACCGTGGAAGATCAATGCCAGGAAATTAATTGAAGAGCATGGTTACCATATTAGTCATTGCTTTAGGGAGGTTAATAAACCTGCTGAAAAAATCGCCAACTTGAGTCATGGCTTTTTTAGGAGTTCTCTTCAACTCTTTTTTTATCCTTCCTAAGCAAGTTAGAGGTCTCTCCAATATGGATAGATGGGATTTCCCAACCTTTAGCACTAAATCAATGTAACCTGCCAATATTATTTACGAGCCCTCCTAAATTGTATACATGAGCTCAGTTAGCTTACTTTTTAGCTAATTTGGACAACCCCCTCCCCCTTTTCTGGTGGTACTTAGTAGAACAGTCCTACACTGTTATTACCCTTTATCATGTCAAAGTTTGGGATGTCAAACTCAAAGTTGTACTTTTGCCCATATCAATGATCAAAGTTGGAATTTTTTTTAAAAAAAATAATAATTAGGAAAGGTAATAGCATGACAGGACTTTTTTGAGCTTATCATAAAAGTTCTAAAATACCACTACTTCCACTCTTTCTCAACACATGATTGTAACACAAATTTGGTGCACTATCCATAAAATCTGTTTTAAATTTAGAAATCGATAAGACCACTGTAAAAGTATACTAATAAAGAGAAACAACAGAGTAATGTTCAACTAATTAAGAGAATTATCTAATTTACTTGATTTCTGCAAGTGTCACCACACGGACAGTAACCCAGTGTACATTCAATGTTTGTTAATAATTTCAAACATCTTCCTACACATGCACTATTAGGATCACTTGCATCATAGTTGCATTCACATATAGCAATATCCTCTTCTCTCGGTTTCTTATGACTGTAAGACATAAGAAAATTGCAATTAAAAATGACTACCTAAAGCCAAGATCAATGATAATTGAAAACCATTCAACTCCAACTCAAAGTCAACTAATCAAGGTATGCATCATTTAGGACACTACTTTTCTTTGTCTTCTTTTTGGTAATTTTTAAGGATTCAAGCTAAAACATTAGAAGCTTCAGTTTTGGAAGTCAAAAAGCTATAAACTACATAGTAAGAAGTAGGACACAAACTTTCTAAGGAATGAAACAAGAAGTTATTTCTCTTTCACAAAAAGAAACTAATTTTTTGTGTCTCATCTTACAGAACAAAGAAGAAAAATGGAACATAAGCATTATTCAACATTAGTTTCAACTCACAAAAAATTCTTCCTTTTAAGCTTGACCAAATAATCACAATCCGCAATTCAAATTTCTTCCTTACTCATTTTCTTGTCATTGAATTCATACTCCCATGGCATCCTTGGCACAACATGGAGAAAGATACAATGTTTATCGAAGTTTAATCTCTTTTTTTATTAGTGGTTTTTGAAAGCTTTATCTTAAAAGTGAAAGCAATGGCAATAACCAATCTATTTTTTTTAAAAAAATGGTAATGTTAACATAATGCAATAACCAATCTCTTTTGCATAGTTATTGTATCTAGATCTTAGATACGCAAACTAACTGTTTCGACCATAATCAATATGTCATTCAAGTGGTACTCACAATTGCAGACAACGTAATAATAATTCAGAAGTACAAGCAATAAGTGTATGAAAATGAACTTCAAAGTTTAAGGATTATCAAAAGAAAGAATGCAATTAACTGGCAGGAAAATCATCATTAAAAGAAACAAAGAAAGGATTTGAACTCACTTTTGCCATATAAAATCATTTCGAGTAATATGCATAAATGGTGTTACTCCTTCGGGCAGTTGGACCTTCAAAAAAAAAGTTAAAGAATTCATCATTACTTGATGTAAATAGAATGACATATTCTAATGCAAAATCACGTATATAAGCAAAGGGTCTGCATTTATTATACAGTCATAAACATTATTATATAGACATCATTACTTAATGATAATAGAATGGCATATTGCAATGCAAAATCACGTATATAAGCAAAGAGTCTGCATTTATTATACAGTCATAAACATTACTATACAATATTATTTTAGCAAATATACAATCAAATATCATACATGATTACATACACCATGCCATCGATGTGTGCATCCATGTTTTGATGGAAGGGCAGGTGAAGTAACTCGATATGAAAAGGCACAATTGAATGCAGAAACCATAAAATTGTCATTCCAAACCAGAATGATATTAAATAAGCCCACTTTTTCGATACGTAAATTTTATTTAATAAAAACATCAGCACTAAGATGGTGCTAGAACAGTAAAACGTGTATGACTATAGCTCTTTCCAGCTACAAGGAGTCAATATAATCCAAAAGAGTGTAGAAATGATTTACATTTTTCAATAAGCCCATGTTTGTTGAGAGGACAAACCAGATTTTATTGAGAAAGATCTAGTTATTGAGGAACTACAGCTTTGAACTAGTTAGTTATGAAGGGCAATAATAAAAGTAGTCTAGTCTAGACATGTGTTGACTCAATATCACTTGTTTAAATAATTCTATACCATTTATAGCACCAGAGTCTACTAAAAATGATGAAACTCATATATTTACTCAACAGAAGACACTAATATCTTCACTTTCTAGTCTTTTTATACTAGTACAGCTATCAACTGATATTCTCAGGATCCAACAACAACATTACCCAGTGATACATTCTCAGGATCAAATTATTGTACTAATCTTATCACTTGTTTTGATGTCATATCAAAAAAAGATTTTTTTTTATCATTAGGTCTCTAGGTATATTGTTGTATCAGTTCTTTGGGTATTGTCTTCTCATTATTTCAGAAGTCTACAGAGTCACACAAAATCATATCCACATTGTTACATGTCATCATCACTCCAAGTGACACATAAATGATCTAACACATTTGGAATGAAGAATAAATCATACAGGAACGATAAGCTTTAGATCTAAACTCTTCAATCTTCTCCAGTTTCACTCAAGGAAACTGTTGCTGAGACTTGCAAGACTTAAATAGGAAAATAATTTGTGAACCAAGTAAGATATGCTAGGATCTAAAAACCAAGTAAGAAATGCTAGGATCTAAAAACTAAGTAAGAAATGCTAGGATCTAAAAATCAAGTAAGAAATGCTAGGAAAATAATTTGTGAACCAAGTAATACTTGCAACTCATCAATAATAAATGTTGATTCTTGCACTCTCTTTTCTTTAATAATATTTTCTATTTTCTTTTGTATCAATCTAAAAAGGGCTTTCCTAGAATGGAAAATTCTCTATCCAAGCATTCAAGTTAATAAAGTTAACTTACGTTCATATCTCATAGGTGATGTAATGCGTTACTAATTTTTCTATTTTTACACTTTCTTTTCACAAGGTAAATAATTTCATTTAATGTTTGGGTCAAAAGGCATTTGAATACAAGAAGTATACCTAAAGAAAAACCCTATAAAATATATGGTTTTCTACGAAAATCACCTAATCTTCTACACAACATGAGACTTCATGGTTGCACCAAAGAGAAAATAATGGATAGGAGGCTTCTCCTCACCTTAATAAAATTCATCATCTCTGCACCTTCAAAAGTTCTCTCCACCTTTTCGTACTTAAAACTATTAATCTAAAAACTTATTAAAACTTATTTTATAAAAAGCTTTTTGTCAACTTAATATTATGAACTATTCAAATGCTATATTTTGACTGTGTTGGTCATAGTATGCCATTTTTTCGTAGGATTGTCAATTTTTGCCATTTTTTCGTGGGATTGTCAATTTTTCTCTTTTTATTTAGTTATCACCATGAATAACTAGGTCTACCAAGATAAGTTCTCCATACTTGAGAAGATCATTTGAGATTACTAGAATTAGCTTCTATCCGTTGAACTAGTAAGAGAAACATCCAAGGAAACAACATCTTGAATCCCATATGAGATAGCTACAAATCTGTTTACTCTTTAAACAACACAACCACATAATTACATCCAATTTATTCAATGATCACTTTGCTAATCTGAAGTAGATAAACATATTAAGATGTAAATCCGATTGTAAAAGCATTGATCCAGGTCTAAAAATTGATGGGGGTGTAAAACCTCTTCTTAACCAATGTTCACCCAATTGAGGAACAATGACTAAGAAAATTAACAAGAATGGCAGAAAGAAGAAAATGGGAGAGAAACGTTCTAAGAAGCTAGACAAACATCCAAATCATCATTTTCGTAGTAGAATTTGGTCAAATTATGATTAAATCAATTCTCCTAAAGAGGATCAGTAGCATGGAGTCATTAATCATGCTTGGCTATTTTTATTTTTTATGACAAGGGAAACCCGCAACTGCTACCCTTTGGGTGCGCACAGGGTAAAAACCCCGCTCCTATGCAATAGATCGCAAACCACATAGGAGAGGTAACCCGCACTAGGAAATCCCGGTGCGACGAGCTCGACCCAGAAGGCAAACCCCTTGCTTTCGCTGGCAAGGAATTTTGAACTTGAGACCTCCAACATGGAAGTTCCAAGCCCAAACCACTGGGTTGGTTATAAAAAATATTATTCTTCAATTAGGTTCCTAATTTGACTTGCCTGAAGAATATTAGGGAACTCCACTCCAAGGTCACAACAAATATAGTTGTTACGTTAACCTTGAAGTTAAGTGAAGTGCAACTGTACGCTTTGTCTCGCTTAGGCGAAACTTCAGTACAGCCACCAAGGCAATAATTGCCACTAAACTTGTAACTTATCATGCATGAGCTCAACGTTGAAACAGTCACAATAAATAATAAAATTGTTGTTGTCAATACGATATATTAATTGTTAAGGAAACTTTGTCAAATAGGAAATAAAAACCTACCAATTTAGTATAGGCACTACACTCGAACTAGAAGCTTAAACTCCATCTTTGAATCTAAATCACAAATTTAAAATGATTTTTTAATTTGACTTTCGCAATACTTCATATTTTTCACTTATTCTAGTTATTTTAATACTCTATTCAAAAGAACCGTTGTTTGTCCCAATCATTATTTTCTCTTGCATCATATGTTATACGTAAATAAGTAAATAAAGTGTAATTTTTCTAACATCTTAAACTTTTAGATGAGATGGTTACACAATTCAACATGGTATTAGCGCATATAGAGGCGGTGAACTCAAGCCTCACTACAACCCATTATCAAAAAGCATGTGCATGGTTCATGCTTGCACATGACGAGGCGTGTTGAAAACATAATTAAGTAAATATAATTTGTTCTCTTTCATAAGATAGCTAGACACGTCAACAATATATACATAAGATTACCCTAAAAGTAGTTTGCTTTTGCTCATTACAACCTTTTAACTATAGTGGGTCTCATTAACCCCCTATACTATTTTGAAGCGGTATTATTGCCATCCGACATAGAGAATGAGATGCACTCTTTTAAAGAGCATGAGAGAAAAAATAAAAGAAAAATTTACCACATTTTTCCTTCTTTCCTTTTCCTTTTTCTTTTTTTCCCCTCTCCTCTTCGCTTGTCATACCTTCTACTTTGTTGGTGGTTCCCAAAACTTATTCACTTATGGTGGAAAATTATACCTCATTATTGAACATAAACAATACAATTTGAGAGCTAGTAGATAAACCAAAAATAGGGATGGATCTGACTCTACTATCATAGTAACAAAATGAACCTAAACATAACACAACCCCAATATCTACGTCATGAGGTGAGGATTGTCCAAAACTAGTCCATTTCTTTTACCTATAGGACACTTAACAAACGCTAAAAGTTTGATATTATGTTTTCTTTTCCTTTTGATAGATTAATAATGATGGTACCCAATTAGCTTACGCATATCTTGACTACTAAAATTCATATATGATATAAAAGAAATATCAAACATATTATATTCCAAGTGGAATTCTATATAAAATGGATGGTTTGGTATATATGGACAGTTTGTAAAAATGTTTTTCCATAATCTAGAAGATTACTCAACATTTGAGAGCCACCACTACTAAACGTGTTACTTAGATTCTTAGCAAAACTTATGACTTCCAATTCAATTTGATTCTCTGTTAATGAAAATAAGCACTTGAATTCTCTAGTTGGAAACATCAAGTTTACCCTAAAGAGCGAATGACTAAAATTACTTTAAGCATTAGCTAAAGCAAATTGTATGCACATACCAGTGTTACCAAAGACTTATTAAAGGTGCGGTTAAGCTCTAAAGTTGAGCGAAAAACAGGTTGAGCGCCGCATTTTGCTTAGTTGGTACATCAATGCAGTCATCAAGACACTAAGGTGTATACCTTACTACAAATGGGTGTGGTCCTTAATAGGCAACACTAGATGATAAAATTTACTTAAATGTCAAAAAAACAATTAATTCCTTTGTACGTATAGTTATTATTCTTCGATTTTAATTTTTTTTGTTTTCTTCCTTATTAAAATCGTAATATATTTAATCTTAAAGCTCCAATAGACCTCATTACATTTTTGCACAATTGCCTTTGATAACGTCGCCTTACACACATGTTAGAGTTACGATTCTCTTCCACAATTTTCTCTATTTCCGCAGAGGTGGGAAGCAATACCAGTATGCTACCACTTTTGGTTTTAATTTCTCCAAGAAACCATACATGCAACCTCAAAGTGTTAATCTAGTAATACAAACATCAAGTAAAAGCTTTCATTCCATGAGAATGCTACAGGCAAATATTTATGTTGCTCTCAAGAAGTTAAAGTTAGAGGTAGCTTTAGCCATTTTCTAACGTGCACAAGTGGGAAACAAAAAGCATGTCGTTCTTCATTCTTTCTAAGTTTACATCCTCTTGTGTTAAATATTTCATGTGCTTCCAAGCATCACATGATGTAAAGAAAGTATGACCACTGCATCTTTCTTTCTACTTCTAAGATCTCCTTGAATGGATCTTCTTTTATCTCTCTGTTTCCATAGTATTCTTATTGCCGCTTGGAGCAAGTAGCTTAGAAATACAATAGTCCTCAAGAACACACAGTAAGTCCATGCAGCATCACATTTTTAAAATTTTACAACAGGCTTGAGAAATAGTAACAAAATAACATGAACTTAGGCGTACCGCATTGTTGTCTTTTCCTGAATGCGACATCTATCCAACCTCTTGCGGAATTTGGAAACTCCAAAAACTCAACAAAGTACAAGGTTTTCATCAGTTCCATATCCAAGACAAGATCACACACACAACCAAAAAAAAAAAGTAGCCATTAATGGGTGTGCATTCCTATATATTAACTAAAAATAGTCCATTTTGTGTTTCCTGTTCTAGAAATGAAAATGTGACCGATGAATTAACAAAAATTACAAAAAGTATGAATTCCCTTCAACCAAGAATCTGAACCAACAAAAGAGCTTCAAAAAACAAAATAATTCAAAAGTAAAAATCTCTCATATACAGAATTACCAATGCCTGTAAACCATAAAAAATTTCTTTAAAACTAGGTATATGTCTAGAATTAACCCGCGAACAAAATACATTTTAGATCAAACTAGAATTAACCCTTGAACAACAAAAAAAAACAAAAAAAAAACCCTAAACCCATGAAAAACCTTTCTTTTTTTTGCATCAATCAAATTTCTGCAAAGCAGTGAACAACAAAACTTCTTAGATCAAACTAGAATTAACCCTTGAACAACGAAAAAAAACAAAAAAAAAAACTCTAAACCCATAAAAATCCCTTTTTTTTGCATAAATCAAATTTCTCAAAAGCAGTGAACAACACAACTTTTAGATCAAACTAGAATTAACCCTTGAAGAACAAAAAATAAAATAAAAAATAAACCCATTAAAATCCTTTTTTTTTTTTTTTTTTGCATAAATCAAATATTTCAAAAGCAACTTCATTCCATTAATCCAACATCATAACTGGGCAGAGATAGAAACACCAAAAATCTTGAGGAAGAAAAATGTAAAATTGAGAATACATTTGACGCAACGTTTGCAGAAAATAGGTTTCTCCAAAAACTGAAACGCCATTCATGTCTTCGTATGTATACACAAATAAACAAACTGAGATTATCACAATCTGTATTTATTGTGAAGAAAGAAAATTGATTTTCTCAAGGGGTTTAAGCTAGAAGACAAAAGATGGGTTTTGTTTGAAGTTTTTAACGACGAAATTTTTGAATACCTCTATGACGACGTTCCATATTTATTTATTTGTTTATTTTTGTTAACTAGTACTCCAATTTTTAAATAATAGATATTCCCTCCTCTATTTTTTCTAATTGATTTTTCTAAAGTATTTATTCTACTCTTACATCATCAATTTTTGCCTTTGTATTTTACATCTTTAAAATTATCATATTGTAATTTTATAATTTATAACTTATGTAGCAAATTTCCTATGAAAAATATTATTTTCATGAAAAGAAATAGTGAAAAATGTTAACGGAGTATATAAGGCAATATTGTTCTATAATGAAATAAGTAAATAGAATTATAATTTTTTTTATTAAATGATGAAAACTATATGTAATAATTTAACAGGGGGAAAGGACAAATATACCCCCAACTATGACAAATGATACTCCATGTGTTTCTTTTTATATGTCACCTTTTAGGAATGCACTTGCATTAAGAAATTAAGTAATTTTACCCTTCTACCCTTATTTAATGTTTTCATAAGTTAACTTTTCAATAAATAATGAATATGCTAGATTTCAAAAATTAAAATGCATTTGGATGACTATTTAAATTTTTGAGTTTATTTTTGGAGCCAAATTTTTTCACCAATTGATCCAAAAATTTAAAAAA
>NW_006239321.1:33289-44569 GCF_000226075.1 Solanum tuberosum | reverse complement strand
ACTTTTAATATATTTATAATACAATTTTAATACATATTACAAAGAACAATTTATAAAACACATATAATACATGTTTTATTGATAGATAATACATTTATCACAGATTTTAATACACTTATAATACAATGTGTCAATTTCATACCAAACAAGCATAATATATTTTAGAACAGTTATAATACATATATATTGCATACATAATTCACTTATAATACATATTATTCACCATATATTTTATTATTCCCTACCATTTCAAAATATTACGAAAATCATTCTTTTTCCTCCAAAACCCCACTCTTCCAGATACATAGCTTCTCAACTCACAAAGGTCATTTCTCTCTTCCTATTTTCAACTCCTTCAATCTCTTCATATATTCACTCCCTCAATCTCACCAGTTACTTCCTTCATTACAATTTTGAATTTCAATTTTTTCACACTCCAGTCAATCGATTTCAAATTCTTCAATATGTAGTTTTTCTTCTTTCTCAAACTTACAGTTCATCATTTTTTTTTCATCTTCAAAGTCTTGATACATATAGATGATGCTCCTTATTTTAGTATTGAAATTATCCAATTAATCTCACCTAATATGGATCATATTTATGATTCTTACGATGATGATTGGGCTGAAACAGATCCAAACGGTTGCATGATCCATTATCAATGACGAATCATTATAATGTTGAAAAAGAGGGAAAAGGAGAATATGTTGATAAATATCATTTTCTACCCAAGGTTCATATTTCTAATGTATGTAGTAGACTTTGATTCATAAATTTATGTATAATGCCTTCGTTTCAACTTTATGATACATTACAATTTCATCATGTACCATGTACCGTGTTCAAATATTAGTTTTGATACATAATACTAATTTATTAAAACACAAATTAGTTTATATCATGTTCATAATTATGTATTTGATACATAACTATTACAAATTTCGTTATCTTTTACTACCAGATACATACACCCATACTTATTCAACTAGAAGGCTATGTATCTGTAGACATTATCAAATTTTATTGTTGATATATAAACACTAATATTTTATAACAATACAAGTTTGTAGCATAATCATAATTATGTATATGACACATAACTTTGTTATGTATATAACATCGTTATGTATCATATGTTGTTATATGCAACAGTGTTTTATAACTAAATTAGTGTATATCATATTTATAATTTTTTTTTGTATATGATACATAAATTTGTCGAATTGACTATGTATTAGATGTTGTAATGTATCTGCAGTCCTCGAGTAACATTTTAAGACATAGTTACACCAATTGTTTAACACATGTATATCAAATTCAACAAATTTTAGACTTTATTGTATGTATCAGATACATATCAACTAACCATAGTGTTATGTAGCAATCACAAAATAAATGCTATTGAGAACAATTACATGTATATTATATCTCTTATAAACTACAACATTTTTTTCAATTAGAATAAGAGAAATAAATAATAATGTATAATGCATAATTTTATGGTCATGATACATAAATAGTAATGTATAGTCAATGTCGGTGGAGGATGAAAACGTCATAGAGGCAATAATAACGACGCGAAGGGAGAGGCTAAGAGCCCTCAGAGAAGCTCAAGAACTTCTTCAAACCTCTGACGATGATAAGGCTAATAACGAAGATATTTATGATGTATCTTCTCAAAGTTTTTGATAATTTTGATTCAAAATTGAAAGGATCTTTGATGAACTAGGAGAAGTATTTTGAATCTCAAATTTTCTGATAATTTTGAATCAAAATTGAAAGGATCTTCGATGAATCGGGAAAAGAATGATGAACTGGGAGAAGAATTTTTGAATGTCAAAATTTTCGTCAATTTTTGAATCAAAATCAAAAAGATCTTCGATGAACTGAGAGATTCACAAAAGAAATTATTTGTCCAACAACTATTCCATCACTTTTGTATTGTTTATAACTCACTCGCTTTCCAGACTCCTGAACTTCTCAACAAAATAGAGATATTCATCATGTATCAGTTGTTGTTTTCGACTGTTTTTTAATTTGTTATGATCTGGGAGAGATTTGAGAGAACAAAATTTGATTTTTTTGAAGTTATTACGATTTGGTGGGGATCGACGTTAACTTGATTTACGTGATTTGGGGAAATCAATCACATTCAGTTTTACATTTCCTTTCCTTTTAAATCGTAACTGATTTTTTTTAATGTATTAGATGTATTGTATCCAGCTTATGTATCCAAATGAAACTAATTTTAGGGAATTTTTGTAAATTGAAAAAAGGTAGGGATAGAAATATGTACTTTGTTCCTTACACTATGCAATTCTTAATTTTTTTACATAATAATTTGATAACAAAGTTTATAGATGTAGAAAGGAATACTAAGTTGTTTGGCTCAAAATCATAATTATAATTACTTATTATACCTTTTTATATGATATAGTTAATATTATAATTATGATATGAAATTTTTTTCTCAACTCTAACTATACCCTTAACATAATGTAGGATATATTAGTTTCTAGGGTTTTGGTAGTTCTTTTAATATTTGCAAATGAAAAATGTGTAAACAAAGATTCTAGAAATTGCATTTCGACTATGAACAAGTATTCTAAAAATAACATTTTGACAAAATATGAAATGTAATAATAATTGAATAGATGATAGTGAACTAGTCAAGAGCACACTAACTCATATTCAACGAAGTATGTAATGTAATAATTTAATTTGAAAAATCCTGAAAGTTGAAAAGAAAGATTAATATCTACTAAATTGTTTCGTTCAAAAATAAAAATTATAATTTGAAATTACTTTTGCCATCGATATGAGATAGATAATATTTTGATCGTAATATAAATTTTATTTTAATTTCAACTATATTCTCAATTGAATACAATATGTATTTAATTCCAAATTTTATATCGAAATAATTCACTTAATTCCTCCAACCAAATGACTCATAGAGATAGGACGAAACATTTTGATTGTCAAAAGTTTTTAGTTGTTTCTTTAATATTTGTAAATGAAACCGTATGAATAAACATTCTAGAAATTATTTTTTTACAAATTATGATATGCAAAATAATAGTTTGATGAATAATGGTGCACTAACTGTGAGAACACGAACTCCTATTAGATCATAATTTTACTTATTTGTACTATCTATATGTCACGACCCGATTTCTCGAGTCATGATGGCTCCTACTATAAACTCACCCGTAGGTAAGCCAACCCGTAACCCGGAACAACAAGTAATGGGTTTGAGGGCAGAAACTAAACAAGAGTAGGCAAAATTTAAGATAACAATCTAGACAGACAAAAGCAAACCGAAACATATAAATACCAATAAAGATCCCTCCCAGAATTTGGAAGTCACTAGTACAGAGCTACTAACAAAACGAGTACAAGTCCAAAAAGTGGACTACAAAAACTGGACTATCTCGAAAGGCAAATGACAAGTCTATATATACAGATGGAGAGTGAAATAGTACAAAACGCCGTGTGCTCACCCCCGTCTCCGGATCAGACTACTCCAAACTGGATCAACGCTGGCCACTGGTGCTCGGACCTGCATCATGAAATAGATGCAGAGCGTAGCATGAGTACCAAAACAGTTGGTACCTAGTAGGCATCATAGGCCGACTGAACTTGAAAAGTAAAGACAATATGAAAAGAAGGAATAACACAAACAGAGGTCAAGAGCGGAAATCTAAGTAACAATGGAATGCACATGAGTGTACAAAGAACTAACTAAAGTAATCTATAAGCTAACTACACCTAACTGGACCCCCATAAGCCCAGAAGGTACACTTGTGCGCAAGTTTAAATAAAAACCCGAACGGACCCCCATAAGCCTGACGAGTACACAAAATAACTATACCTAACGAGAATTGCATATGAGAACCCAAGAATGGAGAACATCTAACCAGAACCTCAACCCCAATAGTAGAATCTGACAGTACGGAGGCCGGACCTCGAACCGGATGCTCACCAGAAGTACCTAAGTAACCAATCACAAGTATCAAGTAACTGAGGTCGGACCTTAAACCGGATGCTTTATATAAGTATCTAGGCAATAGAGGCCGGACCTTATACCGGATGCTCTATATAAGTATCTAGGCAATAGAGGCTAGACCTTAAACCGGATGCTCTATATAAGTATCTGGGCGATAGAGGCCGGACCTTAAACCGGATGCTCTATATAAGTATCTGGGCGATAGAGGCCGGACCTTAAACCGGATGCTCTATATAAGTATCTGGGCGATAGAGGCCGGACCTTAAACCGGATGCTCTATATAAGTATCTGGGCGATAGAGGCCGGACCTTAAACCGGATGCTCTATATAAGTATCTGGGCGATAGAGGCAGGACCTTAACCGGATGCTCTATATAAGAATCTAGGCAATAAAGGCTAGACCTTAAACCGGATGTTCTATATAAGTATCTGGGCAATAGAGGCCGGACCTTAAACTAAATGCTCTATAAAGGTGCCAATGTAGCTACTGAAAGAGTCCTAATCGATCGACGCTCATAAATGTCCGTGGAACACCGTCCACACTTAGCCAATCAATGCAAGTCTCAAAAATTCCAAAATCAAGCTCACAAAAAGGAGTTGTGGCAGCATGTATTTTATGAAATTTACCTCAAACGGGGATGCTAAATCAGTTTTTGAGTTCACCAACACGTTCCTTGCGAAAAACCCCACAAGATGAACCTTTGAATCATTGAATTTGGACTTGAAATGAGAGAGTTAAGCCATTTTAAAGTTTTAGAACAAGTGCTGAATTTTCTGCACTAATACACCAGATTTCAGCAAATTTTGAAAACTTAAAAACTTCAACGGGGCGCTCCGAACTCGTTCGGAACCCCGTGCATGCAAATGAAATATGCAAACATACTAAAATTGATATTCCAGACTCAATGGCACAGTCAAAATTACCATACGAGGTCCATTCGATAAAAAGTGGGTCCCACTCCCAAAGGCCATTTTAAGTCCAAAAACCACAAAAGGGCTCGAAATAATATCGGAAACCTCGGGACACAAAAGAAGGGTCAATCTAGACCAAACTTGAAATTCCGGAGCTAACCGCGCTGACGGAATTCTCATCCGAGCGCATTTACTCAGAAGGTTGACTAAAGTCAAACTTATGCTTAAACTTAAAGTTAAAACGCCTAACCGCACCGACTCACACTGAAAACCTTGGGAGTCATGCCGACCATGCTACTAGCCTAAAATGATCCTTTCGAAACTGATGGAATCGTCAGAATTGGATTTAATTGTCATCTTCTTGAACTTTTGATCGAAAATGATCGTTCAAGGTTCATAAGCCCCAAAACACTAAAACTCGCACCATAACCAAACGAACGACCAGGTGACCGAACTGTCAGTCCCAGCAAGTCATAAATGACTTGGGGTCGCTGCAGGAACGCTCTAACCGACACACAGAAGTCAAGACACAGAAATGACCAGGAGGTCATTACACTATAAACAACAACAATAACATACCACTATAATCTCGCAAGTTAAGAATTTGGTTGAGGGAGGATAAATGATACTCTCTCTTTGTCCCGTGACTTAGTTTCCTTTTTGGTCTGTTAAAAAAAATGACACATTTCTATATTAAGCAACAACTAAACTATAAAATGTCTATTTTACCCTTAATGAAATGATTTACAGCCACACAAATTTCTATCATTCATTTTGAACCACAAGTTTTAAAAGTCTTCATTTCTTTCTTAAACTCTGTGTCGAGTCAAACTACCTCACATAAAATGAAACGGAGGGAGTAATAAATATCCAAGTTAAGAAGGGTAATTAAGATTTAAGATAAACTTTATAAATATTCATGTCCCTGTCAATATTTACACTTTTAATTTTTATTTTTTTTTAAAATTCGTAAATGTGGAAAAGGAAGACTAGATCTAGTAAGTTGTTAGGTTCAAAATCATAATTATAATTTGAAATTATAACTTTCTATATGAGATATATAAGATGATTGTGATATAAAATTAATCTTAATTTTAGTTAAATCATCTACTAAATGCAGGACATATTTAATTGTAAATTTTATATTGGAATAATCAGTTAATCCTTTTAACTAAACGATTAGGAAGAATTTTTTGATCAACTTTTAATCGTTTCTCTAATTTTTGTAAATTAAATAGTATGAACAAACTATTTTTTTTTGATGGATTATGGAATATAATAGTAATTTGATTTTTTTTTTTAAAAATAGTGAATGTGGAAAGCAGTGGCGGATCATAATTATGATTATTTATTTTACTTTCTATATGAGATTAAATAATTTTATGATGGTAATAAAAAATTTATCTTGATTTTAATTATACCCTCAATTAAGTTCATGATATATTTAGTTTTAAATTTTATATCTAGATAACTGGCTAAGTTATTCCTACTAAATGACTCCTAAGTTAGGAAGAGACTTTTTGATAGTCAAAAGCTTTAATTCCTTCAGCATTGTGATGAAACAATACGAACAAACAGGGGTTTCCTCGAAAAGACGAGGACTCACCAAACACTGTTGCCAGCTGATTAGAGATAGTACTAATCATCAATATTAGTCACATTCCGTTGAAATAAAGCTCGATGTTTTAGCTCCCTTTTTTCATCAACATATTTTTTCATTTCTTCCCTTACACCATCCGGGCATTTTTCACACCCTGAGACGTCCTTGTAAGTTCCAACTAGATGTTGTTTGTGACGAAAGATTCCGCCATTAGTAACTTTTTTACAAAAGTTACATTCAACGGTGTTCCTATTGGTTTCACTTGTTCTTTTCCCATAGTTTTTTTTTTAAAGCAAATTTATACCACTAGACTGTGGTCTAGTGGCTTTTTATTATTAATAATCATAAAAAATTCTCAATAGGAATAAGTACAAGCAAGGGAGGCTAGGTCCTTACCAATCCTAATGAGGTACCTAACCTCTACTAATTAACAACCATAAAGAAAATACGAGCTAGAGAGAACTAGATATTCTATGATCATCACAAAGTTTATAATATGCTCTATGATGATATTACAAGTGAGGATTCTTAAGTAATGAAAAATCATAAAGGCCAAGGAGAAAGTTGAGTTATCAGCCTCAAACTTCTTTTTGCAGATGTATGAACTAAATAAGATAGATTGACCTTCTAAAGGAACCTGAAATATGTTTTTCCTGTCTTCTTCTTCAAATCTGTCCAATAACAGTTGACAGTTCCAACCGAGGTCAGCCATTTTTAATTGCTGTTAAGATCAAAGAAACATAATCAGCACTATATTTTAATCACTGTAACAATATATAATCACTGTTAAGAAAAATAATCAGCAAAACAGAGCAGAAAAACAGCAATGTTGGTACAGTAAAACAGAATAGAACAAGACTGCAAAACAGAGCAGAAGAAAAGAAAAGGAGGAAAGAAAGAACACTTACCTGAAGTCAAGAAGCAACAGACATGAAAACCGCGACTTAACTGTCGAGGACTGAGGTTAAACATATCACGACTTGTTTTTTCATTCAAAAATGCACTTTCAAAAGGTTAAAAACAAAAAGTATTTTATTCACTTTTAAGAGAAGATGAGGAGGATAACTCCCTGCTTATTCCTTGTAAAAGTACTACAACACACGGCTACCTACTGTCCTTATATTGCTATCCTCGACCGCCAAATCTTCTTATCTAGAGTCATGTCCTCAGTAAGTTGAAGATGTGTCATGTCCCATCTAATCACCTTCCCCAAATATTCTTCGATCTACCTATACCACTCCTAAAAATCTGTTATAGCCAAACTCGCACACCTACTTACCTGGAGCTTCCCCGCACCACTTCTTCACATGCTCGAATCATCTCAACCTTGCTTCCCTCATCTTGTCCATCACGGAGGTCACTCCTACATTGTCTTGTATAGTTCCAAATCCTGTCACTCCTAGTATGCCTACACATCCATCTGAGCGTGTGCGTTCTTGACAGGCAAGCACTCTACTCCATACAACTGTGTAGGTCTAACCACCACTCTATAGCCTGGCTTAACCTGAAACTTTTGGATTCTAGGGTATGTCTCCAAACTTCTAACCTATCATTAAATCCACCATGGGTCTCTTAGTCAATACTATGTCATCTGCGAATAACACACACTAGACACATCCACTTGAATATGTTGGGTCAATTCCTCCATCACTAAGGCAAATAAAAATGGGCTAAGGGTTGATCTCTAGTGCAACCCTATCATGACCGAGAAGTGTTTCGAGTCACCTCCAACCGTTCTTACCTGGCTCTTTTCTCCATCGTGCATGTCCTTAATTACTCTAATGTAAGCCACACATACACCTCTAGACTCCAAACACCTTCATAGAACCTCCTTAGGATCTTTATCGCATGCCATTTCTAGGTCAATAAACACAACATTTAGGTCCCTCTTCCTATCCCTATAAAGCTCCAACAATCTCCTTATAAGATGGATGACTTTTGTAGTTGACCGCCCTGACCTGAATCCAAATTGGTTCTTGGAGATAGGCACAACCCTCCTCATCTTTACCTCGACCACCATCTCCCACACTTTCATAGTGTGGATTAGTAACTTCATACCCCTATATATAGTTGTTGCAGTTTTGAATATCACCGTTGCTTTTTGTACAAGGGGATCAATGTAAATACAAGTATATTTGTGTACGCAGTAAGAACACGAGGATCACCTCAAAAATTGTGTTTCAAACACTGCAAGAACAGTAGCCTTAGGCCAAGTTCGTCAGGTGCGAATTTTTTACTAGATTTGATGACACTTTTGGGGGATGTTGTATCTAAGGATGGGATTATGGTGGATAATAAAAAGACAGTAGCAGTTCAAAAATGGCGAAGACCCATGAGATTTATACAATGAAACCAACAAGATTTATACAAACCACAAGAGGCTGAATTTGTTATCCAGCACAAAGATTTGATTCTTCAATTTACAATGATGAATAAAATTACTCAATGACTACGTAGAATTTTACCATTCGGTGTCATTCAGGAAAGAAAATGATGCGGCAGATGCATTAAGGAAATCCATGGGCTATTTGGCTCATATAGCTCCTGCAAAGAGACTTTTGGCCTAAGATATGCATCAACTAGAGGATATCAGTATCAAATTTAGTGTGAGAAACTCAAAGACATTGTTGGCTTATGTTCAGGCCAAGTTTCTAATGGTAGAACACATCAAGGCCACCTAATACAAGGATGGGAAATTGTGTGAATACCGTAACGACGTTCTAGTGATTACAGACAAGGATATGACTTATTGCTGGCTATGAAGGAAGATGTTGCTAAATTCGTTTCTAGTTGTTTGGCTTGTCACCAGGTTTAAGCTATCAACAACCGATAGGACTACTATAAAGGTGAAATGAGAAATCTTTTCTACAGATTTTATGACCAGGCTACCACGAACCCTTAGAGGTTATGACTCTGTGTGGGTATTTGTAGAAACCGGATACCCAGTACACTTTTATCGGTAAAAACCGGATACAATTGAGAAAATATGCAGAAATTATACATGAATTAAATTTTCAGACTCCATGAGGTTCCAGTGTACATCATATCTGACAGAGGATGACTGTTTACTGCACGCTTTTGGAAATCTTTTCAATACATGAGTAGATCTTAGTTCCATATTTCATCTGCAGACAGACGACAATCTGAGCATACTTATTAGATGACATGTTAAGAGTTTGCATTCTTGATTTCGGATGTTTATGTACCATTAGCAAAATTTTCCTACGACTATGACTTTCAGTCAAGCATTCAGATGGCTCAATATGAAGCCTTGTATGATAGGCAATGTCATTCTTTCATCAGACAATTTGAAGTTGGTGAGGCCAATGTATTGGGACTAGACTAGGTACAGGAAGCTCTGGACAAGGTCTAGCCAATCAGACAGAGGATGCTCACAGTTCAAATAAGATAAAAGACTTATGCGGATAAGTGCAGAATAAACTTAGGGGTAGTTTGGTACAAAAATTAATAACGCAATGGTTCGTAATGCATGGATTAGTAATGTAGGGATTAGCAATGGAGGGTTTATTTTATATCAAGTGTTTGGTTCATTGTTTCCCACCAAATCTTGTGTTCGGATTAAAACTCTACAAAAAGCTTCTTTTATCTTTTATTTGAACTGTGAGCATCCTCAAGTTTAGCTCTTTGCTAATAGCCTTTTAATTTAGAACTCTTAGAGTAGCGACGCTAATCATTTTTATTAGTGTCATGAGTAGTATTCTTTTTCTCTAAAATTGCTAATTAATCATTTTTATTAGTGTCATGAGTAGTATTCTTTTTCTCTAAAATACCAATAAGAATTGCTTGGAACACTAGCTCCTAAGCGCTGGTCATAATCCTAAATTGGGTCGTAACATGAGAATACAAGGAAATAAATTTGTGTAAATGAGAATTCCACCAAGTGAAGGGTATATTAGCTCTACTGATAATTCAGAAGCAACAAAAAATCTGCAAAATAAATGGAGACAATAAATATAAGCAAAAGTTCACATTAAAAGCTAAAAGGTAGTTATCACAAAATCCTCCACAGACCATAGGACAAACAAAATCAAATTTATAATGGTTCAACATCTATTTCTCATCTTCATCAGCTTCATCAACTAGCTGTAATTGTTGCATTCTATGACTGTTGAAGGAAGTGACTATTCAGTAGCTTCACCTTCTTCCATATCTTCATCTTTATCATCACTAGTATTAGTCACATCCGCTTGAAGTAAAGCCTGACGTTTTTGTTCCTTCTTTACATCAACATATTTCTTCATTTCTTCCCTTACAGCATCCGGGCATTGTTCACACCGTGAGACGTCCCTGCAAGTACCAATAAGGTGTTGTTTGTGACGAAAGATTCCGCCATTAGTAACTTTTTTACAAAAGTTACACTCAACTGCGGCCTTATTGGTCTCGCTTGCTCTTTTCCCATATTTCCAACCCGGGTCAGCAGTTTTTAATCGCTGTTAAGATCAAAGAAACATAATCAACAAGATAAACAAAGTAATTGAAGTAACAAGTAGTAGTAAAAATGAAGAATAAGATACTATGCAAGTACTACTAAATGAAGAGAAGATGAGAAGGGGAGAATAACACACGACTACCTACTATCCTTACACACATCAACCAAATATTTGCAAAGAATCACCGATCAATTTCAATTCCTTCGAAGTACCTGTTCAAAAACTTTGGCAAATATTTGGACTTGAACCACTACTCTAAATACTCAAGGTAATACTCCCTCCGTATCCATTTATAGACTTGTGACTAGT
>NW_006239321.1:31364-33203 GCF_000226075.1 Solanum tuberosum | reverse complement strand
GACTTAGTATTATTGTGTTGCGAATGGCTACTGATGAAGATATTACTTGTTTGGTTGATATTGATTGGTTCTATTGTTGATTCTGAGACAGGGGAAATTTTTGGATAGCGCTAAAGTGGAGGAAATCTGTCCGATTTTCTATTAATTATCAATAAGCATTGATTTGAACACTAGCTCCTAAGCTCCGATTGTGGTCCTAAATTGGATCGTGACATGAGAATACAAGGAATAAAAGTAAGAACGAGATATTTGACCTTCAGCTTGGGTTTGCGTTGAGACTTCTTGGTTGCGCTATTAGTTGGTTCCAACTTGAACGTAGACCCCTCACCGTCATTCAATATCTTTGTGTGCTCATTTCCTCCACTAGTTCCAGAGATCACTAGAGTAGATTCATCATCTGTTGAGTCATAAACTGGAAGATCATCCACGATATATCTGCAGTAAGAAAGCCCGATTGAAATAAATATCCAAGAATTAGAAGGATATGAGTAAAAGCTGTAGCTTTCAAACTATAATGTCATGGACAATTTTGCTCCGATGAAACTCATAAAGCACTACCTGAACGTTTTTCTTATTACTGCCACAAATAAGTGAACTACCTCAATTATATCATTTAGTTAGAAAGTAAAGGTCAAGTCATCCAACAGTAAACCAAAATGATACAAGCTTCAACTTCAACTCTAATGTTTCTCTTTTACATAGAGAATCAAGATGTAGAAGTAATGGAGCTCCTGAAACAAATCAAGTTAACAAAACCAGAGTCTTAAGATTTGTACAAATTACAAAAAAACAAAGTTGAGCATTACCTGTCATCCCCATCTTCCCAGACATAGTTGTACTCCTGAGCAAAGATAAAAAATGGAACAAAAGAATAACATATGAGACTGACAGATTCATATCGAATTTAGAAGCATCTATTATGTTTTAGAGTACTGAAGAAAGCATATATCAAACAGGTAGCTCTTTCCTCCCCTTTCTTTGTTATGTTTACCAATCTGAGCACATCTACCACACTCTTTCTAATAAATTTCATTTGAATTACTAAGTTCTACTAATTACGTTAGCTGGGATTATCGTTCCTTTCCAGACAATCTCAAATGAACTGTGAAATCTATGTCCAGTGTCATTATTCAAAACCCATTAAGATTGTGTATCAATGTCTCAGGATTAGAACACAGTGCTCTCATCCTGGAAGACAGTGACAATCAGTTTACATCTATTGTCACATTGATCAACTATGTTTTAAATGAAAAAAGAGAAGAAGTCATCTACTTCAACTATGTTTTAAATGAAAAAAAGAGAAGAAGTCATCAACTACAACTATGTTATAAATGAAAAAAGAGAAGAAGACATTACGTTAGCTGGGATTATCGTTCCTTTCCAGACAATCTCAAATGAACTGTGAAATCTATGTCCAGTGTCATAATTCAAAACCCATTAAGATTGTGTATCAATGTCTCAGGATTAGAACATAGTGATCAACTATGTTTTAAATGAAAAAAGAGAAGAAGGCATCTACTACAACTATGTTATAAATGAAAAAAGAGAAGAAGACATCAATTGTTGTGCTATAAATTCAAGCATAATAAGCAATAAGCATTTATCTTTTTCATTTTATCGGAGCAATAAGATTTATCCTGAACGACTTTCCTTTTCAGCTTCAAATGCAACACACTGAGTTTGACAAGGATACACCATACTACAACATGTGACTTGCGGATTGTAGCATGTGATTAGCAAATTCAATCTATATGCATAAATCATTACTCTGTTTGTTGTCTAAAATCTGGGAAGAAGGAACATGTGATATGATGCTACAAAGGGTATTCCAGATATAAC
>NW_006239321.1:27100-30946 GCF_000226075.1 Solanum tuberosum | reverse complement strand
CATCCACATAAATTATGTACACGTCCTTGAGGTCTGCACAAATCATATGAAATTATAGTAGTGATCTGTTTATGTATTACCAACCATCTATAATGTTTATAACTTACCTTGAGATTCATAAGCCTGAGATCTTTTCTTTACTTCTTCAAATGATATCACTTCTCCACAGCATTCAATGATGAACTGTCCAGCCTATAATGTGAAGAGAGAGGAACAATTAAGAATTTAAATAGGGGGTTGCTTCAGCAGAATTACCTTTATATTCTAATCAGCTAAAAGACCCCAACCACGCCCTTCAGTGCTGAACAACTTAGTTTTTGCATATTCACATTTCTGGAATCTCTGTGGACAGCAAGAAAAATACTTCAAAAACAATCCAAATGACACTCACTGTCTTTATTCTAATACGGCACTGAGTAGAATCTCCTATTAGTTATTGAAGCAATCATCACATATAAGGAACCACAAAGTCCTCCTCACACTAGATGAAAGGATAAATTTAAGTGAAGAAAGATTCTCAACACAAAAAGAACTAAATAACAAGCAACAATTATTTTTGATTTCATTTTTTTGTTTATAAAGGAATAACTAGGAGCAATTATGTCATACGACAACTGCTTGGAACAAAGCGAGTTCATTCAAACAGAGATTTCCAGTTCCTCAACATCTATGATAGATAAACCACTAATTCAGAAGTAGCATTTAATCACACCCCAATGAAATAGGAAGCCTTCTGTACAAATATAGAGATCATAGTTGCATTTTCTTACAAAATATCAATCAAACCCAAATATCACACCTTCTCGGAAAACCTTCTAGCCGCAACCAAATTTATTAAGCAAATGAATCACCATTTACAGTTATAGAGAGCACATGACCTCCCTGGGGTATCACATATGCAACGATGACACACTTTGTTGCATGGCCATAGAATCAAATTTTATAGAGCTCGGTTTCCTCATATCACACAAATCTCTAGATGTTCACTGGTTGGTGGTTTGCAACATACGATGGAGCTCCTTTATAGGAGTATAGTCTACACAAAATAAGGAAGATTTCCTAGTCGCAAGGATGCCTAATTATACCTATAATACAACCATTAAAAGTATTATTTTTTATAACCGTGGCATTTGGGCCACTTGCGCACACCTAGACTAATTTCATGGGGTACCTACTATCTCCCACTTGCACAAATACTGGATAACACAGTCAATCAAAGGCTCTTACATATCCAGACTATGCCCAGAAAGACATAGCAAGAGTAGTATCAGTACAAACCACACGTACTGGTAGGCATCATCGGTCAACCCGATGTCCACCACATAATATAAGAATTCAATTAGCAAGATCATGCAATAAAAACCACTCACTCCTCCACCTTTACTCTCTCTCGAATACCTCAGAATTACACTAGCACCCTTACTACTACTTCTGTTTCAGTCAACTCACCTTACTAGGTTCTTAGTCATGGCCTAACCATTCTAACCCATAGAAGAGTTCGCAATTACAACTACCAACATTTCCCTGAACCATCAACCTTACACAACATACCCTTGCCTTCTCTTCATCTTACCCAATCCTTGCCACCTGGTGCCTCTTATCAAGGCCTTCCTAACCTCAAAACCCACGAATCCCTTGCAACACTCGGACAACCTTTCTCTCAATATTAACAACTCTTGAACCCTTGGCTCTCCCCAACTTGTTCAACAACGAGATACATAACGAATTAAATCAACATAGTAGAGCAAACAGATATAGGTCATCACCTTCTTTTAACCCTTCAGGAGCAATACAACATCAATTATCACATAAGAACAACGTAAAACTTCACAATTAATAGATATGCAATTATCTCAAGTCGTTGGTCCTCTCATAGAACCTAAACCCAAACTGTTAGCATACTGAAACGTGGTACCCGATCCAATGTTTATGCCGGAACGTGGCAACCAATCCTATGTTTATGCCGGAACGTGGAAACCGATTCAAGTTAGTGTGTCGAAACGCAACACCGGATCCACTCAACAAGCCACAATCACAATCACAAGTATATTCTCAAAATCGTACAATCAAGTCATGATTCATGGCGTTCATCATTCACCTATCTCATTTACTACTAGTGTGATCAATAATTGCAACATTCACATACATACATGTATTATAATGAAGCAAGAGCAAACATATATCACACAATCATGAAATCACAACCATCACCTACCCCTAGTTCATCGTCTAAGACTTCTTCCTAGGATTTAATTATCTCTTATTCGGTGCACAAAGGCCTACGCATAAATCCTACCATTGATTTACATTATATTATGCAGTGAGCACAGATTTATAACTACTCAATTAATAAACCTAGCCTACTTGGGCGCCAAGCAGCTGCACGGAGTTTTTAGCTTCGATTCTTGTTTTCGGACTTTGTGAGGGTGATCTTGACCTGAAATCCTCAATCCACCGCTCTCCTTACGCTATGAATCTCCTTCTCCTTCCTTCCCAAGCTTAGAGTAGCTTTTTGAGGGTTTCTAAGTTGGTTTACGTCTAAATTAGGTATTTTAGGAAGAAGGAGAAAATAAGATTTCGTGTTATTTACATTCTGTCTTGCCTATTCCGCTCAAGTGCCAGCTTACCCCGCCGTGGCGCCGCTGCCCTAGCGGCATCTGGCCCTCTCTGGCTGGACAGTGGCCCAGTATTTTTCTGAAATTTGCTTTTCCTAAATAACGACGGTTCGGGTCGTTACAGAACTAGAGCACATTTGGAATGAACAATTACATCATACACAAAGAATAAGGTTTAGATCTAAACTCTTCAAACTTTTTCCGTTTTACCCTAGGGAAATGTCACCGAGACTTCCTAGACTAGAATAGAAAAATGATCTTTAAACTAAGAAAAAAATGTTAAATAAAGAAAACAATATAAGTTCATAGATCTAACTCTTCAGTATGTATCTAGATATATCAAATGCAAAAACAAGTGTATTTTCAAAATCCAAACCAAAAAAGTAAAATCGTACCAAAATTGGCTTTCGAAACGTCCTCGTGCAGCGCATCTGCTTTTGATTTTGCTTTTGCTTTCTCGATCTTCGCTTTTTCTTTATTCATTGTTATTCTTTTTTACCATATGCTTAAAAGGCTAGAAGGCGTAGCGGAGTTTGGCTAGGAATAACTTTTTTTCGAGAGGTGAACTTCGAAAATCAGTTTTGCCCTAAAAATTTGGGAAATCAAGTCACTTAGTTGAACTAGAAAACTATAAAGAAAGGGAGGCTAAGGTTATGAAGTAGGGTCAGTTGGTTAAGGAATGTTCGGGTTATGCTAAGCGATTTCATAATCTAAGGTGTTAGCTGGTTAGGTCAGCTGGTTAAGGAAAGCTTGCTTAGCTAAGCGATTTCATAATCTAAGGTGTTGGCTGGTTAGGTTAGCTGGTTAAGGAAAGATCGCTTAGCCTAACTAACTAACACCCTAGATTATGAAATTGCTTAGCATAACCCGAGCTTTCCTTAACCAGCTGACCTTACTTCGTAACCTTAATTAGCCTCCCTTTCTTTATAGTTTTCTAGTTCAACTAAGTGACTTGATTTCCCAAATTTTTAGGGCAAAACTGATTTTCGAAGTTCACCTCTTGAAAAAAGTTATTCCTAGCCAAAATCCACTGCGCCTTCTAGCCTTTTAAGCATATGGTAAAGAAGAATAACAATGAATAAAGAAAAAGCGAAGATCGAGAAAGCAAAAGCAAAATCAACATCAGATGCGCTACACGAGGGCGTTTGGAAAGCCAATTTTGGTACGATTTAACTTTTTTTATTTTGGATTTTGAAAATACACTCGTTTTTGCATTTGATATATCTAGATA
>NW_006239321.1:26555-26983 GCF_000226075.1 Solanum tuberosum | reverse complement strand
ATTATTTTTCTATTCTAGTCTTGGAAGTCTCGGTGACATTTCCCTAGGGTAAAACGGAAAAAGTTTGAAGAGTTTAGATCTAAACATTATTGTTTGTGTATGATGTAATTGTTCATTCCAAATGTGCTCTAGTTCATACCCTTACCAATGATTTGAGGCATTTACTTGAGCAGAGGGTCTATCAGAAACGATCTTCCTACCTTGTAGGGTAAAGTTTATAAGATTAGAGCTGACATCTCTTTTCCGTAAGTGTTGTTAGTAAGTTTATGACTTCCCCCTTAAGTCATTGGGATGCAGTTGTTTGTATTCTGCGCTATATAAAGTCAGTTTCAAGTAAAGGACTACTCTTTGAGGATTAAGGTTACAAGCATATCATTGGATATACATATGCTAATTGGGCAGGATCACCATTAGATAGACGTATTACA